>NC_051132.1:12721057-13008486 GCF_014839805.1 Manduca sexta
TATAATTTTTTGATTAACGAAAGAAAGGAAAGTAGAAAATCACAGTTATTGTAATACTAGTGATGTCTTTTCATATTCATGGCCGGTTTTACAACTTTTAAGACACATTAATGTATAAACTAAATAAATACAAAAGTCCTACTGTAATAGATGCTCCCAAATAACAAAATGAACACTGCTACATTAGCTTTTTAACATGATAACTTGTAAATTGTAAAACGGGCCCTCATTTCAGGTTATGCAGACATTGCTCTTAATCCATACTTATAATTAAGTAAAACTGGTAACTTATGACTTATGGCTAGACGAGTATCCGTAGCCAAGATTTTGGTCCTTCAAGCCGGATCATTTAGATAAAGCAAAATTTGTATTGTAATTATGTGTGTCGTATGATAGAGAAATTATTTTTTGTTGTAACAACTTTTAAAGTTATGGTGAAAACGAAACGCGAATCTCAAATTTAAACTTGTTTTTTGTTTTCTGTTGATTTTTCCGTCGATAGAAAATATAGGTAAAGTGTATAAATAAAATAATTTTAATTCATAACATGTCAGAATTTTTAAGGCAGTTTGTTAATCGACGCAGAAGTGGAAAAGACGAAATGTATTCTGTTGCAACTCGGCTGCGTTTCAAAATTCACTTTACGTAGTCCTAAAAATCCTATCACATGTTATATCAATAATGTTTTCGGTGATTTCGTCTTCTCAACATAGTTTGATTGTTTGTCGCATTTATTATTCAAACACTGTACATACAATCCATAAACTTGACTTCCCAAATTGTATAAATCGTAAATAAAAACAAACTATTAATTACAAAAATTACGGCCGTTTTAATAAACAATCTCAATCGTAATCTTCGATCCATTTCGGAGAATATACCAGTCAAATAAGTCATTAGTAAGCATGTTAGAAAAACTGCTCTGATTGGTTCATTTTCGTAGATCGATAAAACTGATTGCGATCGTTTATTGAAAAAAGCGATTAAACGTCATTTTAATCCGACGTTAGGTTGACATGTTATGAATTAGGGATTTTAGATATACCAAACTTTTTTTTCACATTGCCATTATTAGTTTTTAACGTGTAAAGGTTGGAATTGATAAACGATCTTAATCTATATCTATGGATCGATCCCAAAAATTGGCCAATCGGAATAAAGTTTGTTTATTATGCTTACATTTTACTTATGTTGTTTGGTTTAATCTTTGGATTCATCCACGGATATCAGTCAAGATCATTTATTAATTTCGGACGTTTTAATTATAAGGTATTATTGTTTTCTAAGTTTAGTTTTATAAATGTAAGTAAGAACTGGTTTTACTGGTTACGAGGTTCACTAAAGAGGTTAGTGTAAGAGAATAAGTCGAGCCAGTATTTTTATTTATTGTTTTGTGAGTTGGAAAGAAGATTTGTCGTATATCTATAAACTATTCAAATATACATCGTGTGCCTCAATTTATTGCAAAGTATTGTATATAAGCGCGTTATACATGGTGTCCCATAAAATCTGATATATTTAATTATATTATGGCGGGCAAATTTTGATTATTGCCAGTTCTCATTATGAACTACATTTTATTATAGTCATGTGAAATACCTATCATTCTCATCTATATTTGTTTGAGAATACTTCAATATGTGGTTTCTTTAAAGTTATAACAATATCTGCGACAAAACTCCGTTCCGACCACAAACGTATGAGATGAAGGAGTCTCATAGCTTTAATAGTAATTAGTACCTGTGTTTAAGGCCATATGTCGGTTTAGTTTTATCCGCTTTTTATTATAAAATGCAGACTTATTTTGGCTCAAAAGCACTGTGGCTATAAGCCTTAGAGAGTTTATTAAACTCTACCGTCACCGAAAAGGAAATAACGTCACGTAAACGGACGACAACGATATGTCGTGTCGTTTCGAAATCGGTCCGATAAATGTTTATCTGTGTTGGTGGCAATAGAAAAGGCCGTTATTAGAAATAATTGAACGTTGAACTACGGTGGTAAATTGGATATTATTATTTTATTAAAAGCCAATACGGGAAATATGGTGAAATTTTTAAAGATATTTTTAGGAGATCATGCTTGTATTACATGCTCGCTCAAAAGTCAACGCACTTGTATTTGTTTTGTATTTTGCTTTATTAAGAGAAAAACAAATGTACGAATCGCTACCAATATCATTATGTTTATAAATATTTAGAACTAATTTATTTTTTGAATGATCAAAAAATGAAAATGTGTATGTATAATATAAAGTTTAATTGAAGTGTCATATGCTGCTCGATAAATAGACGAGTTTGTTGGGAAACACGTAACTTTTATATTTATATGTTTTTACAGACTCAAATTTGACGCGCGTCCTATCATATTCGACATTTTCATGCGCACGGTCATGCTTTTAGCGTCATGTATCGCGTCGAAGTTGTCGAGTAAATACCTAGGATTCAGCCACCTACATAATATTTAGTGAAATAATTGATTGGTAGCGATGGTGCACTTGCCAATATATCGGTGCATTAACATGTTCGTGTTATCAGTTGTAATGTGGTTTTATGTTTTAGGCTCTGCAAATCAAGTTTGGATCCTATTTTATTTAACTATCAAGTATATCTATTACCTACAGGATTGTAAGCTCTCTCAAATCTCTGACCAGTCTGAAGTTAGCTACCTCAGTCGCCTTCTTGCTGTATTTTCGTCTCTGGAAGGTGACGTCACTCGTGACTAACTTCATGCCGTAGAGATCTATTATGAACCTCTTTAGTTGTATTACTGAGAGATTGATAAAAATGAACTATACTTAAATAATTGTCAGAACGTAAAATCACATTGAAACTGATTATAGCTGTAAGCCAGTACATATTGTATTCTAGTGTAAGCTGAATAGATAGTAGAGATGTGTGTTAGTGCGTCTGAGATGTTGTCTACTTCACCCCAAGAAGGCATATTGGTAAAGATCTTGCAAACAACACATATTTAAAAGTTGTTTGTAATTCGTTTTACATTGCCAGACTACAATAATTATAATAACTTTTTGCACGAAAATATTATTCGTTTTCGATTATAGATTTCAAACAGCTGTAAAACAATATTATTATAGTTGCAAAAAGTATTTTTTTCTATTTACAACACAGTTAAATGTTACACACATTTACTGGATGAGTTTATTATATATATATTCTTTGACTTCCTACCAGTAGTTACTGATGCATCATATTGTACTTCAATCCACAATCTGACCAAACACTGCACGGGGTGGATGTAATAACATCTCAAGATACAAGTTGTAACGAGTGAATAATGTAAAATGTGTATGTGTGTGTGTAGCGTGTTAGCGTGTAGAGATAGCGCGAGAGTGTGGGGTCAGCACCATTCACCGTTCCGTTGGCGTCGCGTCAGATGATCTTATTTTTGGATAAAGTATTCTTAAACGCCTATAACGAATTTGCCAAAAAATGTGTGTATAGTAGAACGCAACTAACTTCACGTCTCGACAATGCAACTATTCACTCACTTGTGGTTATAAAAAAACTGTAATGAAACATAATGCTTTTATTTTTATTGACACGAAACGGTTTATATTACCGATTGCCTAGATATCCTCTTTTCATCTGCATTTGATCATCATTGGCCATGTTAATAATACTCGATGGTATTCTATAAGCATATTTGCATAAGCTAGTAATCAAAGATTGCCAAGCCCTTAAGTTAATTGCGTCCTACTATACTATTTATTTACAAATAAATTTTGTGGACACTTAACTCAAAATAATCATACTATTCACACCTTTCTTTTCTCTCTATATTTTTCATAATTTTGTTTATAGTTATTGCCTATTTCGATAAATAAGTATATTGTTTAAGCACAAAGTTCCTTGAGAATCTCCACTCGCTTACTTTGATTCCATTAATCTAAGTCTAAAAGCCATCCATTGCCTTACTGGTTGGTTACTGTCAAAACTTCTAGAATCTTAGTAGTATCACAAAAATGCTTTGTTTTATATTCTCGAATTTACCGGTCACAGAAAAATAATTAGATGTTACTAAAGACCAAACTAGATATGACGACTAGATACCTTAAAATGTATTGCATCGTTAGTAAGTGATTCTTAATTTCTATAACAGAATACAAAAGGTATTAAACTAAATCCAGAAGGTATAAGAATATTGGTGAATGTATCGGCGCGTACCTTGCACACTGGCTCAATGCGCAAAACACTACGTTTCATTATTTAGCGACATGATTTTAATCTGATGCTGTAACGTCTAAATTAATGACGAGCAAGCAATATTTATATACCGGTATTTTTATCTGAAGATGAGTTATGTGACGATGCAATAAGGTAAAATAGCCTTTTATCGGTCGACTTTTCTCACAATATTGGTTCAGATACAAAATGTCTCAGTCGTTATATCTGTTTGGTATCCGATGTTTGCGCGAGGCGTGGCCTCCACTGATCACGTTGTAGATGTAAGCAATAGCTCGCACACGATGGCGATGTTGTTCTTTTGCCGACTGATTTACATCGTAATCACGTATTTGTATTTTTTTGTTAATAAACACGATGTATAAATATTAAAATTGGTTTTATTTGTTTTTTATGGAAACTGCGTTTTTTAATTATTCATATACATACTCACGACATTTATCACCGAAAAGGTAGGCATTTCCTTTCCGTTGTGTGTATTCCGACCCATGATCTGATAGAGAACGAGCCTAACTAACACCATATCGGGCACAAATCCAGACCGCGGGCTAATATTATCAGAACCCAAGACCTCGGCTTTGCGCTAGTGCCGTGGTGCCACTACTCCACCGAGACAGAATAAAATACGAAAAATACTAAAGTATAGCTTTTATTAAAATTTATGGAATAGTCTATTTGTACTTTAGTCTAGAGTACATATCATTGAAAGCGATACTGGGCCATTGGCCAGTGCATTTTATTTAATTGATTTAATTGCTAAGCAAAATGGGGTTTGAATTATTCATTGAGAGAGCGCCATTAGAAGTCTGTTATAAAATCACCAACCAACCACCAACTGTCTCAGTCATTTATATTATTGTAATAGAAGGAGCGCAAACGTGTACGATGTAAGGAATTGTCAATTGTGTTACCGACTTTTTGTAGGAATAGACTATTTCTTTGTTGGTCCTAAATCGTTTTGACAATACCTCAAGTGATTACCTCAAAGTTGACCCTCAGAGTGACTTGGTTCTATAGACCAAACTGATTTTATGCGTAGTTGTAAAATAAAACACGAGTTATAAATTAGTGAATTTATATTTCAGATGTAAGTCGTACCATACAATGCCCCGTAAGTGACGAATTATTAGTTTAGCTACCGACGACGAACCAAATAAAATCTCGCAAAATTATAACAACGAACAAAATGTCACGACATCTGAACGCGACCTCGCTCTCAAACATAACGATACACTTCCAAGTTTAACTGAGACGCGACGAGTAATATGCTTGGCTCTCTCACTCTAAACAGTACAACTTTGAATCACAAAGTTCTGCATGGAAGTGTTCAGTGCTCGACAGCTGAGTTTTCAAACGATTAGAATTATTTTATTTCTTGTGTTTTCATTTTCCCATGATCAATATGTTTGAGAGGACGTCGCCAAAACAATAAAAATTAGTTAAAGTTATTTGGTATATAATATGAGATTTTAGTTTCTACACTTAACTCCTAGTATATGCATATCAAAACACATTAAATATCAATTATACATTTGTTCGTACACAAGCACTTATAGACAAAATACGCTGTTTGACAAAATCTCAATTTATTTCTACATGTCTCTTGTAAAGGGAATGTGACTTAAGTGACCAGGGGTGGGTCAATATTGACCCATTTATTTTATGTTGTAATAGAGTCGTTTGCATGGCTTTAGTTGTTATAATGTACTTCAAAGTTCAGCTAGAACTGTCACGATAGTCTAAAATGAACCGACTAACAGTAATTTTCATAAATGCACAGTTGAGATATTTGCCAAACAACGCATAAATTGTACATTATTATTTATTAATAAGACACGGCTTTTATCGAGAAATACATAGTTATATCTATACGATTATAATAACACTACACAGTATAACATGTATATAATTGAAGAGTACATAAGTGTTCAATGGCAGACACTACTCTATACAAAGTTATAATTTATGTTTCGAAATATCGAGTCACTCATCGCTCGTACGAACAAGCGCTTATTTTACAACTGCCATTGAAAACTAGAGTGAATTCTTAGTTAGAATTTAATTATATAAAATACATTATGAAAGACGATTTATAAGTAAAATATATTATAGGTTATTTGCAAATACGCTGAATAAAAAACAGTTCCATCGATTGTTCATATTTGGATCGACTAAGATGGAGGTTCTTCCAATGTCACTCCTATTAATTTGAAGTGATTAAAGTACGGGTAATGTACGAGGCGTTTGTGCTTTGTAAGTTGAAATCATATATTTATTTTTAATTACGATCAATACAACTTGTCCTTACTAAAATCGACAGAGATTTTTTTCACAGCGTATTCACAAAAGATATTAAAAAATACTACGTCGTACATCTGTACGTAAGCTAATCTATCAGAATTGGTGTCATATACCTCCAGTGGACGTGACGCTTGCGCGGGCTCATTAACACTACATAAATACTCAAAGCTGCTTAAGGCACGTGTAAGGTAGGTGGTGACACACGAAATATACATTTTTTCTTACTTAAAGGCCACTTAATAAACTGTGCTTTAACGACCGCTAACCTAACGACTATGTTGCAGTGTGTCCTTTTAAAAAGCTGTCTTAAAACTAAGTCTAATTCTGGGTCTTAATTGACCCGAAGTGTACGAGTACATAGTCAACTAATCGTGAGTCACCATCTACTACGAAGAAAGATTGCATCGCGAATATACTTTTAACCGATAACAAAATATCTATTTTCGGTGGGAATTACATCGTTTTTGGAATACATAGTGAAATTTCTAGAATATTGAAATTCCTTATTTTTTACTTTATGGTACAAATACTAATTTCAAATCTATGAAACGAAATAATTTAGATTTTAATAATTCAAGTTTTGTACGAATATTCGGAGCAATCTTTCAATAGCTACAATATATAACATTGAATTTTAAACGGTATATTTCATACGCGTCTCCAACAACTCAATGCGTGACAAGAAACACAATCTCGTTCACTGCACGTGACTCCTGTAGTCTCGCTACGTTTCTACAACAAAATAATGTTTTTATACATCTGTGCAGTAACAATAGGTTATAAATTTAAAATTTAAGAATAGTGAGAGGCAATTCACTTTTCATTTAATTTTTTTTTTTTTTATTAATCACCATTCTTAAAAGGNGNTTATTTTTTATTCAACNNTAGCAATAAAANANATTTANTAAAGTGATCGAAAACAGCGCGGCTCGAAGGACCGCTGTACTTAACGCTTGTATATTCGTTGCTTCACACGTTTCACTTAAAACTACACAATTAGTAAATATTTATCTTCATTAATTGCACCAGACCATCACTACAGCATCTCATGACGTTCTCGTGTTGACTGGAGTCAGATTTGAAACGTATAGTTAGCTGCTTTGAAATAATTTCTTCGAGACAATGATCATTTATAGTTTAGACGCTAATGCGATCAAAGTTTTTTTTTCACCAGAATGTCACGAAATACATCTTTTTAAATTTGAATTCTGAAACACTCCAAAATTTGTACTTGTAGCTGTAAGTTTCAAAATATTTTTCGAAATACGGACGGTATTATGTTGCTAATTGTAAATATTATTGATTTTGGAGCGTTAAAGAATTCTATACATTATCCAGTAAACAATTCGTAAATGGCACACGATTTTATATATAAAAATGTGAAAACTCATCTTATTTTTTTTAGAATTTAATAATTTTAGTTTTTTATATATTTATTACTAGAGTGGGTAGGGTGAGACAGAGATTCGAAATCTTTAAATGTAATGTTAATTTTTTTTTTATAATTATAAATTGACGATGGTTTCTGTTCATTTTACTATTTTCTATTGTCCAAAGTGTTAGATTTCCGCACACAACCCACACTAATATAATTTATTTCAAGGCAACTATAAACGTTTAGATACACCCTTATTTAATTACAGATTTTACTTAGTTTAATACAGCTGACTCTCCTTCTAGAAATATATCTTTAATGCCTAAGTTATTTGCAGTTCACATCGTCTTATATTATTAAAGATGGAAACCATGTGTTGGTGTACGTGGCGAGATCTAAACGTTTATATAAAGTTAGAAGGCACTCTGGAAATAAAATTCCTATACAATTATGGCACACTTGGCGGATTCAACGTTCAGTGAAAGGCAACATTATAAGGTCCCCCCTGGGGTTAGCACTTTGTGAATATAATTGGGAATTCAACTATCGTGTGAGTCATCTATCATCATCATCATGTATTTTTAATATTCGGCGATTTTTAATATCAATATCGTTCATAAAATTTTATATAAGCTACCTTCATAATGATTTATATGAAAGAAACTTTCAAATAAATTTCATATTTCGCCTGTTTATTTGTGGCATCAATTATATTTGAAAATAAAAAAGGAGATCTTTTGTTTAAAGTTGCCCATTTACTGGCAGTTATAACATTTTATCATTTTGCATAAAATATTAAAGGTTTGATTTACTTGTTTAAACTCTATCGGACCCACTGTAGCTGGTAAGTGATGTCTCACCCACACGATAGTTTTCAGCAAAAAACAAGTTCTTATTTTAATATCGATAAAATAAAAACTTGAACTTCACGTCATCCCTATATTTTTATAGAATTCATAATATCAAAACTTCCATATAATCTCTAAGGCCAAATGTAGACACCGCGTTCACTATAAATAAATAAATTTAGCACCTTTTAGACATTTTCGTACACTTACTACTTTCATTTTCTACTAAATTGGTAGAAAGTTATGGTAGAAATCCAACATCATAATATAAATACTTCTACATTTTAGTTCATATTTAAATTCTCACAAAAATCACTTAACAGAAAATAGTCTATGTTAAACACTAATGCGCGTATTTAAAATATTTATGATAAATGTTGCCATAAATGACACAGCGTTTTCTACTAAAAAGTCTACACTGTTTAATTTTAATAACTTACTCTCTGTGTCACCTGCGGGATCATTTACCTACTCTATACAGAATTCCGCCGCATAAATATTAAAAAAGCTCGAAGTGGCAGTCGACACTGTCAACATGTTGCCCTTCCATTACCTTGTTAGTGTCAGGAAGCGCACACGACAGCGACAAAGCGAGATGATGCAAACCTTTTAGAAGTTGCCGAACTTCTTGGTGACCGTCGAGCTTGTCTCGGACTTGTGCGAGCTGGTCATCACCGACTTCCTCTCGATGGTCTCCGACGTGATCGTCTGCTTGGAGAACTTCTTGTCCAAACTGTCGATCTCCTTGGACAGTTCTGGTTTCTTCACTTTGGTTACGTTGGTGGTGCTCTGGTAATCCGATGACTGGAAGTCGGAGGGTCTCATGAAGGAGCGGCTGGTATCCGAACTCATCTTGGACTCCAGGGTGTTGAACCTGGAATCCAGGGTGCTGTATTTTGACTCGTTGTCGAACGACTTGGACAACTCGTCGATGCCCTCCAACTTGATGGGCTCGTACTTGGTGCTCGTGCTAGTCATGTTCACCGGTGACGAGCTATAGATCTTCGTTGTGGTGATCTTCTGCGTTCCGTTCGGAATTTCCTTCACTTCTGTCGTGGTCTCCTCCATGTAGTTCGGGCCTCCGTAGCTTTGAACGTCCTTGCCGTAAGGCGATGAGATCCTGTCGTAATCTGGAGTGACTGCCTTCACTAGCTCCGTGGATGTGTGCTTGTAGTCATTCCTGTCGAACTTGGGAGTCGATGTGAAGGGAGACTTGACCTCTTGTCGCACTTCAGTCTTCGTGAACTCTGTTTTAGGGTAGCTCTGGTAGGACTCGCTCTTGACGGAGTACTCAGAGTGCTTGGTGCCGCCTGGTATCGCCTCAGTGGACTTTTGGTGCTCACTGAAGGTCTGTCCAACACCATCGAAAGGCGGTTTCTTCAACGAAAAGTAGATCGGTTCAGGTTTTTCATCGAACTTCAGTTCTCTGGCGTTGAACTTGGGGCTCAGGGGTGTCTTGGGGCATCATATTCGTACTTCTCCTGTTTGAATTGGTACTGGTTCGATTCTTTTCGCTCTGTCTTCGCGTATTCGTTAACGGGTCGCGGCGTGTCGTACAGGCGGGTCTCGTAGCTGTGGAAGTGTGTTTATTGTTAGTCTATCGTCAAGGGAGCGAGGTGGCCCGTTACCAATGGAATGAGAGAAGTACCCACACCATGCGTCATGCAGCACAACAGTTATTCACAGTTAGCCGAGCGTAAAGTTAGGTGGTGATTTAGTGCTACACTGATTTACCCTGTTCCACGTCACACCCACCAGGCGGCGCTGGACCTGCGTGGTGGGATTGGTCCACACCCCCCGTTGAAGGGGAAAGCTATTTCCCAGCAGTGGGACGGCGAGGCTAAGTTAGTAAGTTCGTCTGTTTTCGTGAACTGTAACCACCCGAGTGCGACCGGGCGATGAAACTAGTTCTATTTCTAACGTCTGTAGTGAAAAACCCATATTAAATTCGGGAAACTTTTTGTGAATAATGTTATTATATCCCATGTTTTTGAGACATATTACATAGTTGGAAATTCTGTTTTGATTTTTCAATCATATCCCTGACAATTGCTTAAATGTACTACGAAAATCTACGGCCATCAGGTTTCGTCTAGTACAGAGATAACCTTAAAACAAGAATTATATTTAGTTTATTTTTGCTTCTTGCGGTTAAATTGATAGTCCATTATTACTAATACCCCCAAAATATTGTGAACAAACAGAACTGAGAACTCGAGGTCTAATCTTACTCACATAAAGCATGTTCCCCAACACTGGGTCAAATAAGACCCACACAAAGCATATCCCATCTAACACTGGGTCAAATGTGACCCATAAAAGCGTATACCCCTATACCCTAAAATGAGTGTCGTCCATGAACATACAGTGAACGTACAAGAGAATGTGCCGGAAGATGTAAGAGGCACAAACGAACCCATGTCCAAAGACTAGTTGTCCTCGTACTTTAACAGCGAGACGCGGCGCGGCGGCGGCGGCGGCGGCCTCTCGCGCTTGTAGTATATCCGCTGGGCGGCGTGGGGCGCGTCCGGCGCGTCCGACGTGGCGGGCGCCGCCGGACCCGACTCCGATACCAAATACGCCGTGCGCACCTCGGGCAGGTCGAGCGACCGCACCACCACTGACTCCTCGCTCATGCTCGTCCTAGCGTTACACCACCCGCATGCACGTTACCGAGCCATTGGCGTCACTGCTCGCCGGGAGCGGCAGCGGGGGTCGCGCCCCCCATGCGCACACTGCGTTTGTTTAGTTAAGCACGCATATTAATGTGTTATTACTACGGAGTTAGATTACTAAGAATAACAAGTATGGTTTTATAGTATATTGTAGGGATTACAACAGGATGGGGGGCTAGACCCACGTTACGAGTTTCTAGTCACGCCAATGGATAAAGAAGATATTAAACGAAACTAACAGGAGACGCGAGCGTGTGTCACAAGTAGCCACGAGTTTATGCAGCGGTGTTAGACACTCAACAGTCACTTATCATGTAAGTAATATAAGGACTAATGTTTCTATCTTTAGATATATTTATAGCACAAATAACAGCGACATTTTGACGGATTATTTACAAAATGTCGTAGTTACTAGTTCCAAAGCTATCCAACGATGGAAAAATTAGTCCTACAAGCGATAAGAGATGCGATATTAATAAGTGAAATAGAAGATCATTACTGTCCAAGAGTAAAATCTATATTATATTATTACGAAAAAAATTGTTAACAACCATGATATTTTCTTTTCAATTTATTTTTATTTTATATTAAAAGTAGATAATGAATAACGGCAATTAGTGACGCTATAAATAGCTTTATTTATAAAAAAAAATGTGTCTTCTACTTTTAGACTATTTGCTATTAGGTTGAAAAGTATCAAAATGACGATTATTTAAAACAAAAATGTTTATAAGGAAATCTATACTATTATATAAAGCTGAAGAGTTTGTTTGTTTGTTTGTTTGTTTGTTTGTTTGTTTGTTTGAACGCGCTAATCTCAGGAACTACCGGTCCAAACTGAAAAATTCTTTTTGCGTTGGATAGCCCTTTGTTCGTGGAGTGCTATAGGCTATATATCATCACGCTATACCCAATAGGAGCGGGGCAGTAATGGCTAATCTCAGGAACTACCGGTCCAAACTGAAAAATTCTTTTTGCGTTGGATAGCCCTTTGTTCGTGGAGTGCTATAGGCTATATATTATCACGCTATACCCAATAGGAGCGGGGCAGTAATGGCTAATCTCAGGAACTACCGGTCCAAACTGAAAAAATCTTTTTGCGTTGGATAGCCCTTTATTCGTGGAGTGCTATAGGCTATATATCATCATGCTATGACCAATAGGAGCGGAGCAGTAATGAAACATGTTGCAAAATCGGGGAAAATTATGAGTTTTGAGAGCTTCCGTTGCCTGCGCTGCGTAAACGGTTAAAGTTATGCAACAATGATGTATGACGGGATTGTTTCACTTAAAAGTTCTAAATAATATAACAAAAGTCCCCCGCTGCATCTGTCTGCCTTAACGTGTTAAACTCAAAAACTACCTAACGTATTAAGATGAAATTTGGTATGGAGACAGTTTGAGACCCTGGGAAGAACTTGGCTCCCGGAAAACTACTATTTTTATAACGGAAAACTTTAGCCTGAAAAACTTTATAACGCGGGCGGAGCCGCGAGCAAAAGCTAGTATAATAATATATTCCAATAATCGGTTACTCTGAAAAGCAATAATTTTCTAGTTAATTGTCTATATTGAATGCGTATCTGACGTCACGCGCGCGTCTCCTTAAGTTAGTAAAAGGGCCTTAGACTGCATCCAAAAGTTACCGCATCGAATTTTTTGAAGATTCAATTATTGCTATCGACTGAAAATCCGGCTGGAAGGACCAAAACGATTTGATTGGTTATTTAAGGTTCAATCCACTTGGTCATTTTGGACTCTAATTAATGCATGGATAAAATACTTGGCCAGTATTTTTCATTATGAAACAAAAGGCAATGCATTCAATTCTTACTTTTGGAGCAATGTTTGTGTGATGCGCAAATGTTGGCATAGTCTCTCACAACTGACACAAGAATTACATTGCTAACATATTTAATACATAGATAGATATACGTGACGCGGCAACTTTTGAAACCAATCCGCGGCAAAAACAACAAAGCATAGTATATGTATAATTAGCACCGGTATGCACAGAACGATGTCGTGTCGCGCAACATTCGGGCAAGCGTCGCGTCATTTACAAAGAGTACGGTATTCGACAAGCCATACACGCGGCCTCACTTACTTAGCTCTCATCGTTCTGTCATTAGATGTCGTTTCTCTGCAAACGAAATATTAATTCAGAAAATAATAGACATTATGGACATTCGAGAATGTCCATCTGTTATAGACGAGTAAGCTGGTATATAGGATCCGGTCTGCGGATTTTATTGAGAAGAGTGCACAGACTTGCAATAAACATTAACGGCTGATTTACATAAACGATCTCAATCTTAATCTTCAATCCGATCCCAGAAATAAACCAATCAAAATAACGCATTTGTAAGCGTGTCAAAAATATCTGTGTTCCGATTGGTTCATTATGATGGATAGAAAAATTTACTCAGATCGTTTATTGAAAGCGGCGGTAATTAAACAATATAATAATACTTAACTGTATTTTCTAGTTTTATGGTATTTATTATATAAAATAAAAATATTGTTAACCGTTAACTGTTATTGAAAGTCCGTGGATACAACTACACCACAGGCAGATATAGGTTATGAAGTATATTTTAGTATTTGCCTGGCTAGTGGCTAGACAACAACTTCACTATGACAGCCATGCATACTATTTCAAGTGGGTAATGCTCTACTTTATATTCTGTGATATTCAAAATTAAACTTCATTATTTTATGTAATGCTAAAGAAATTAAATTCGATATTATACATAATATATAAACCCATAAATGTATATACAATATAGTTTATTCATTTAACTTCAAAGTTAAGAAAAATTTCATTTAATATTTGTGTTCTATATTTTTTTTCGTTTTTCAAAGTTCCTTTACCGGTGGTGATCAGTTATTTAAACGTAATTGGAATTTAATACTTGAGTAATTATTCCATAGCATTACAATACACAATGAAGTTCAAGGTAGGTACACAGGAATCGTACCTTGGTCGGAGGCGCGTCGCTCCGCAACATGTACTAAACTAATGTATAACTATAGTATATAGGCACGTGTCATAAGTGATTGCTGAAGGCACTTGTTTCATCTTTACCGTCCAACGCAGCGTGGAAGAGAAGCGGGGATCGTTAGTTCACCTTCATTTCGTATGTATGACATTTGTGTGTATTTTTATGTAGGTTTTTTAACTTGATAGGGCTTGCTTCTCTCAGAGGGGGTTAAGTCAGTCGTAAAATCATTTCTATTTCATGTGTATTAAAGCATGTTCTGCCATGAGACTACGACTAGATATAATTTTTATCATTACTTAATTATCTTATATTGCTAGTTCAAAAAGGATGCACACCTTATAAGGCGCATACATTGATAAACCATTTTAATTCAGCCCATCTAATTTTAGCTACCTCTAGGTTCATTTCTTCGATACAAATCTATTTCTCATTACTTCGTAGATGTGTTTGTGTAGTGTCATACATACACCGCGTGGTGTGTGAGCTCACCGAGTGGTGAATCCCTCGTAGTTCTGCTTGGGCGTGTCGTCCTGCGGCCGGAAGCTGGAGAAGGTGGGGCTGGTGGCGCTGGCGGTGCTGTACTGCTTCTCGTCGCGCGAGAACGACTGCGAGTAGCCGTTGGACGGGCCGTAGCCCGGCGATGGGGACGGGTTTTGGGCGAAGCCGGGGCTATGACAAATAATATTGTTATAGTTTTACGATCCTATTGGAATTTATTTATTGGTATGACTTGTGCAATGGAATGGATGGAAGATAGATCGAAGGATTGATTTGCTATCGATACAAATTTTGAAAGAAGAATCCTCATGACTGAAATGACATGAAATTTTAAATAAGGTACCTATTACTATTCAATTAGAAAGTATACACAATATTGTGAAGCTTAAATATAGATCATACTTAATAACAGAGAATATAAACTCTAGATTAATTATTAATATTCATTAGATAGGGCGGGGTGATTTTACTGACCTCTTAGGCGGCGGGCTGGTGGCGAAGTTGGTCTGCGTGGTGGTGTTGAGCGGCGCGCCGTGTATGGACTGGTTGAGCTGCGACACGTGCGAGCTGATGTTGGTGACGTTGGCGTTGTGCTGCGCCGAGTACGTGCTGTTGGGGCTGTACGTCGTGTTGAAGCTCGTCGGCGACTTGAACCGCGGCGGCTCCTCGTCGCTCGCGGCGCTGCTGTCCTTCAGCCTGTACTTCGCTTGGCGTATGGCTGATAGTCTGCCTCTGGCTTCCTCCAGCTCTCGTTCGATGCGCAGCACCTCGGTCCTGGCGTCGATCTCCTGCGCAATGCCGCCCACCATGCGCCGGTTGAGGACCAGGCTGCGTTCCTCCTCGCAGCAGATGGCGTCTCTGGCGGCACGCACCAGGTTGTCCGTGGAGCGGATGACCTCAGCTCCAGCCGCTTGGAGACGGGCCGTGCTCTCTGATGATGGTTCTGCTTTGACCTGGAATAGTGAGGAGTAAGGGTATAAGTATGTATACGGATTTTCCGCAACGCACACTCCAGTCGGGTATATAGTATTAGTAGCGTTATCATTAAATGTTGGTGTGTATTACCTTGCAGGCGACGAGCAGCTGCGCGGTGGAGGAGGCGACCTGCCTGGCGCTGGAGATGAGGCGCTCCTCGGAGGCGGCGCCGTGCACGAGCGCGTTGGCGGCCTCCACCAGCGAGTGCGCCGCCGCCGCCACCAGCCGCGCCGCCGACACCAGCCCCTCCGACCACTGCCCGTCGTCCGACGACGACGTGGGCCGCCGCGCCACCTTGCCCTGCACACGCACGCACCGTGAGCCACGCACTTCATTACTAATTGTTCTAATTTAAAAATATAAAAATCCCATCACTGCTCGAAAGATAACCTTGGAATATAGCATAGTTTTAGATTCGATATGTGATACTTGTAGAGATTTAAAAGACAACAGATAGATTACATAGAAGACGATTTATGACAGGACAACATAAGCTCCACCAATTAATTATATACAATTCCTTAACAAACCATCTGTAAAAATGAGAACAAATGTAAATGTTTTATAAAAGCCATCTAGCGAGTGAATCTTGACCATTAAACTCACCTGGTCGATCAGCTCCCTCTGCGCGGCGGAAGCTGCCCGCACCAGCGCCGATGTAGCCGTGATGATGGACTTGGCCGCTTCCAAGATCATCTCGTCGAAATTCAGGCTCTCGTCCGCCTCCTGGGCAATAAACAAGTTATATATATCATAATGTATACTGAACGATTAATAAAAGTAAATACGATAAATAAATATTTTCAAATGAACAAGAATTCACAGGTTACACAAAAATAAGCGTCAAATATAAGTTTTGACTAACGTCCGTTTTTAATTAACGATCCCAATCCTAATCTTCGATCCAATCCTCGAAATAGACCAATGAAAATACTTCATTAATAAACATGTCAAACAACATAAAATTGCATCTCTGAATGGATTTAAAAAAAAGTTTGGGATTTTTAAATGAAAACAATAATAAATTGCACGTTTTGATTGCTATGAAGTTACCATCAGGAGCATAAATCATTTCATCAAGTAATAAAATTACTTCTTAATTATTGTTCTTTGCTTCATTATTTTCTGATCTCTTGAGGTGACTGTGCCGCGGTCGATGGGTAATATGTTTGATTCCTGGGTGATACTAAAAAACAACCAAGAATATCAAACATATCTCATCGACACTAACGGCTTTTCTTCGCATCTTCGCCTTCGTTCTTCTATCTTCTTAGGTTGCATTCAACAAAGTGCTTCATGTTCTGTTTGGATAGATTGACAGTAAAGACTGATATTTTTTTGATAAATAAAATTTACAATACTCTTAATACAAATGTGATACATTAGCAGATAAATAACAATATTTTTAAGTATACTAACTAAAATAAGTGTTGTGTATGTAAATTTAATTCTAGACGTTATAATATAAAATAGGGCTCCGTACCTGAACCTTGACGGTCTTCCTGGGCCGCAGCGAGTCGAGTTTCTTGGCGGCGGCGTCGATGGACGCTGCGGCGCCCAGCAGCTCGTTCTCTGCGATGACGGTGGGGTCGTCCGGGTCCACCCAGTCCGAGCCTGCGGGACACATTAGAATTTTATTATTATTTAAGACAAAGAAAAAATATATGTAAACAAAAGACTAACGAAAAGTACTATTGGCAATGTTATCACATCGACAATTTTTTCTAGGCAACCTTTTGTTATATACGGAATAAAGTTTTATGGATTTGGCTCAAAAAGCGTCATATGAAAAAACAATAACTATACACTAATTTAAAATTTAGAAACGAGCAACAATGTTAAGAGTTGACCATCACAAGTAAAGAAAGATACTGAACGCATGAAATTACAGCAAAACTGTAATGGTATGTCGACTTTCAATTTAATCAACATGAGCAACTGCCACTCCTTTTCGACCAACGAAGGTGACTACAGCAGCGTAGTAAACAAGGTAAATGTGTAGAGTGTAGAGCATGAGGTGACCTTTGAGCAGCTCGGCGGTGGCGATGATGTCGGCGACGGTGTGCGCCACGCGGCGCGACAGGTCGGGGAACTGCTGGCGCGCGGCCACGTCGGCGCCGGCCGCCTGCAGCACGGCCTGCAGCAGCGCGCGGTACGCCTCGGCCGCCGCGCGCCCGCACTGCAGCGCGCGCGCCTGCAGCTCCGCAGACTCCGCCGCGTGCGCCGCCGCCTGCGCAGGGAGTGCAACTTATACTCGATTCATACAACATAACAAAATCTAATATTATTGATAATTAAATGGATAGTGTTAACAGTACTTGACCCAACATTTAATAACAATTGCCAGTGACATGGTATATGTTCTGACTCTTTAAAGACACACGAATCTTTGTTATGTTATCGATAACTTTAAAATATGAATATCGATTGCTTCATAAACTATATTTACTATTTTTTCACATATACTCGAAAACAAAACCTTCACGATTCAAAGAAACCAGATTTTTGTAACATCCTATATATAATAACCGGTAAATATTTCTATACAGTAACTCACCTTGCAAGCGACCAGCAGGTCGACTACAGTCTTCCTTCCAAGGTTGGCAGCGGCTGTCAGTTGGTCTTGTTTGTTGGCGTTGCCAGCAGCCACCACCTTCGCGGTGGCCACCGTCATCTGACGAGTGCAACGGATCAGCTCCTCAGGAGTCGCAGAAGATTTGGGCGTGGATGGCGACATCAGAACCTAAGAGAATAAAAAAAAAAATATAGCACAATAAAGTAATTGTCTTAGAAACCTATATATTTTATAAGTGAGGCAACAACAAAAAAAATCCTATATGCTTTTATTATGCTCCTTGCAATATTTTCAAAATGTGTGCATAATCTTTACAACCTACATAAGATTCCTCTGATAATGAGTTCATTGATAGGGATCAGTAACCATCTAGGAACAACTTACTTCATCTGTCATAATAATATTTTTCAATTTACCTCAATCTCCTGAGATATGGCTTCGATGGTGGACTCTAACGCCCTGGTGCCTCTGGTGTGCTCGTCCTCCACGGCCTTGACGGTCTTCAGCAGTGACGTCACGTTGGTCACCATCACCTGCAACCGACAGACGGTGAGCACAACGCAACACTACCTCGTGAACAAAGCGGTGACTGTTAGGTTATGAAAGGAATTTTAGATGATATGCGGCTTTGTAAATGTGGTAATATGTTATCATAAAAAAAAAGAAAAAAAATTTTTTTTTTTCATATTTCCACATTCACTTCGTCCGTAACAGTTCCTAACAAGATGAACAACCCATAATATCGCATGAAAACACATAAAAATTGTTCACACTCAGCGTCAGGTTTGGTCACACACAGCCAAGTGACGTCAAAGACCGCGTTACACGTATAATTAATAACAACATATGTGACGGCAAATATATCACCCAAATATTTTAAGCACGACGTAAAATACAAAAAAGTTATCATATTTTTTGACTGCACATAGCTGAACATGACCAAAGCTGTGTTGTAATTATTGCTGTTAGAGAAAACGCATTAATCACTAAAGCTTCGGGTTGTCCAGCTCGGTAATGGACACCACAGCGTGTCGACGACGAAAGCCATGCGACGGTAACCCACAAGCTTTCTGAAAAACATGGCGTCGGTGGGGGTGGCCAACAATGTTTTGAGAAGGGAGAGGGGGGCTAGTCCCAGTTGTGATACTATTTTAGAAGTGATTAAATAAAAAATACACAAAATTTATATTTCAAAGTCACTTCTTTTATTCTACTTTTATTCTACTATTATAGTGAAAAGAGCTATAAAGAATGAGGTATTTGATTTTTTTTATTATCTAGATCGTTTTTGGCCACCTCCCATATTACCGATGAAACTTTGATGACTTCCCGGAGATGACAAGTGGTCTTCATTGAAGATGCATGTTTTTTAATCTGTGTATAACATGTAACAGGCAAGTGACAATTCCAGTGCACACTCATGAAATATGTCCCATAATCATATAAAAGATCTTATTATCCTAGTATTTTTAGTAATATTATTATATTTTGCCTTTAACCTATTAAGTGAATAATATGTGGTAATTTCACTGCACTTATATCCTCGAAAATACGATGATAAGTATAATATAACCTATAAAAATATTACATCCTTAAACCTCAATAAAATACTTAAAAATATGAAAAAGTCATCCACAATGAAGTTCACTTAGAACTCTGCCAACCCTCGCAAAACACCACGTGAATATAAATATAATATAAACATATAAAATATGTGATTTGTCAATATTGGACTTTGATGAGCGACGGATTTGAAAAATATAAGGTTGATCGTCCACCGCGCCGAAACTACACGCGTGTTGTGTTATACTAAGGTAAACCGGGTTATACTAAGGTAAACAATATATTGAAAGGACGTTATGCAGGAAAAGACATGGGATGTAGTGAATGTTGCGGACTTTGGGAGTTTCATAAAAAAAACTTCGTCACTATTTAACATTAATTAATATTATACAATTATTTTTTAAATGAAATACAGTATTTCTTGTATTAATATCACGATCGATGTCCACGGAGTATCGTTCGTGTAAAAAAAAAAGAAAAAATAATAAAAGAACGTCCACTCTTAACAACCTATCTATTACAACATTTTCCGAATTCAATATCTCCACACAAAGCTAAATACAATAAATAACAATATTATAAAAGTGTATAATGAACTAATCACAAACACCGTTTCCCAAACCATGGCTGTGCTAAAAGTCGGCGGCTTCGACAGGCTTTCAAGCCGCGACTCGGCGTGCGGTGCGGTGGATGATCACCCTTAAGCTTGTGATCTGTTATTCACTCGGTGGCAAGCTTGAGAAGCGACTTCTTTATGATAATGGCCCATTAAAATGTTCGGTGCTTTAGTATTGTTGAAGTTCAATATCAATTTTAAATTTATAATATTTGAGACGGTAATCCAAAATAACAAATAAATTTTTGATTAAAGAAAGTTTTGCAACGCTTATAATTATATTTTTAATATAATTCGAAATAACAAAAAAACTTTTTCAAACTTTTATCTTTTTTTTTACGTAACAAACATAGAATTAAAATTGTATTTAATCGTAACCTCAACAAATACCAAATGACCGTTCAATTTTGAATTTTGTGAATTTGTGAATTTTGAAATGTGTTTAGCGTAAAGACGCTATTAATTTAATGTCCAATATTACTGCGAATTCGATATCCGAAAGTATTTCATAGATAGATTGTCAATCTGCTGCTTGCAGTATGAAGGAACAATCGGGGACGATATTATGTTGAATTTCAATATCAGAATAATGTTCAAAATATCGTTGCTTCTCCCGTGGTACCCTGTTCATACAGCAGGCTTCACCGCACAAATTATTTAACACCTTATGTGTATATACAAAAGATCGAAGTTTGCTCATGCCACACACATCACAATAACACTGTACTAAACACATTTCGATAATGATTGCTTTCGAGACAGACATGAAGTGATTGGAGGAAGTGCTCGCGATGGTGTTTAAAGCATATTCACATGTTATTTACAAATAACGTGATAATTAAAATTTTGAAATAAATATTTACAATCAAAACGACAATATACAAATTTGCTTGCAAGTCCCAATCTTGATTGTCCAGATTTGAGTACAGAGTGAGAACATGAAACACATACGCGGAGGCCGATACAGTATACGTTTAAACACCATCGCAGTGGACACACGACATCTATGCTCGCCGGCGGTACAAGCTCGGAACACCATGCCGCGTGCGCGCCACGCCGCTGTTAGTCGACCAGCTAGCTCGGTGCGAGTTAATGTACGGCGAGGGGCCATACACTGGTCAGGAATTTTTGGATTTGACCAACGTTTTCGGCTTTGTGACCAGCTTTTTGTCGGTTATTCAATATTCTTTAAATGATCTAATCTTTTTTTTATTGATTTGCTTTTGAAGGATCCTAGTCTATAATATGTTTTAAATAAACTCACAAAAGTAGGATTGGTTATGAGTCGTGATAAAATCGTACACACATTTTGAATTTAATAACTTTCGCAATCCTTTCAATTTAATTAATTCTACGACAACCAACTTAGCCCGGTCAGAAAGCCGATGAAAACCAAAAATTCCGACCGGCACTGCCCCTCGTAATATTCATATCTGACCGATTGATCGTCCTTGGTCGTGACGGCTTCTGTTTCGCGGAAACTATCGTTTCTTATATCGTCCAGCATCCGCAACTGTTCCTCCATGCGACTGTTGCGCCGTCTCCGAGAGTACCCTAAGATCTCTCTCAACCTGCTCGCGTCTTGAGAATCCTTCTTAGTCAACATGTCCTCGTAGAAGTTCCACCAGCTGTCTATGGAGCCGAACTGTCTCTCCCTAGTCTTTAAAACATCCTTATATATTGACCACCAGTTGTTGGCGTAGTACTGCTCTGGATACGTTCTCGTCAGGTCGTATATCTCCATATTTCTATGCGACCTTCGCTCCCCATTGGGCACCGTTGATCTTGGCAAGGTGTTAGATTTAGGCGGCACATCTTCACTATATTTCCTCAGTATATCTTTGTAGTAAGATTCTAGTATACTCAACTCTTCGTACGTGTACTTAGTAATGTCTATTCTAGTATAAATATCTATGAGATCCTGGAGTGTTTTCCTTTCTATTTTAACGTTAGATAGAGCCTTTAGCTGCTCGATGAGCGGATCGAAGCCTTTATAAATAAAAGTCCTTTTTGGCGAAGTCGATTAGTTTGAGAACCATGTCTTCATATTTTTTGTCGTACGCTAAATCTTTGTTGACCGCTTTGGACTTGTCCACTTCCTCGATAAAGGTTTGTAGACTGGCCTTGTCCTTCTCATATCGGTCTCTTTCTGTTTTTATTTCCTCTAAAATCAACTCGTGTCCACTGAATCTCTCCAGCTCTCTTCTCGTCTCCTCCATTTTCTCTAAGTTTCTCTTGGCCAGTGCCTTCCACCATTCGGTATCATCTTTGAATAACTTCCAAAATTCTGTCTTGACTTCTCTCTTTAGAGTATCATTTTTCTCTACAGTCTTTACTTCAGGTTTGACAATAACCTCTGTGGATTCATCTTTGTGATGTTCTGGTGTGAGGAGCTCTTTCAAAGATTCTCTATCAGGACTCTTTGATATCGTATCCAGGTTAATGGGTTTTACTTTTTTAATCTTAAAGACTGGACTTTTCAGTTTAGGCTCGTTAGTTTCTAACTTAATTTTTTTAATAGGAACTGTGGTTTGCATTGTTTTTATAGTGGTAGTGACTCTGATGTCAGTCTCTTCGAATTCAGAATCCATGTCTTCTATGACTTGGGATATGCGCTTCATCTCGTCATCCAAGTCCGAACTGGCCTTGATTCTCTGCGCCCGTTCTCTCTTATTCTTATTATCGATTTTATTTTTGAGATCAACAAACAAATCCACCAACTTCTTCACTTCGCCGAGGAATATATTCTCGCCATATTTAAGCACACGCCAATCCATATCGACCAGGGAGTTTTTGGCCGCCGTATTGTATCGTTCGTTTAAATCATCATCCTTGGGATTGCGAGCTGGCGGGTGTCGCATCAGACCCTCGATATACGTGATGACCTCCTCGCAATCATCGTGGAATATGGTAGGGGAGACATCGTCGTCCTGGCTCGAGTAGTCTAGCAAGTTGACTAGCTCGTCCTCCTGGTCGGACTGGAATATGTCCGTCTCGGAGTCGCACGAGTTGTATTCGTTTCTAAAGATGAGCGACCTGCGTTTGGTCTGTCGCGGGAGCGTGTTGTTTTTGATTGGAAGACTCCAACGCTTGGTGGTGTCGGACAGCCGCTACCGAGAACACACATATTAATGGCCGGCCGCGTACAAAGTCCAATATTGACGGTACACGTGTATTAGGTGAAGCGAGTTTGTGAGAACGTGCTTGTCTGTTTCGGTGACGCACTGTGCTTATGAACATTGCTATTAGTCAGTAGGGATAAATTCAGATAGATTATATTTTTATAATGTGATTATAGATTTTGATTTAGGAGTAATACGTTTATTTTTTTTTATTTTATAGACATCAAAATATGTTCAATCGATTTTTTGACAATAGCAGTGTTCTAAACAACCGAAATGTTTGATTATAAACTGTACACAAATGAACACAAAGTGCTAGTTTCGACTTTATACACACGTTATTAGATTCGGAAAACCTCAGCATTAAGATGATTAAACTAGCTTTCACACGCGACTACTTTTACTTATGTTTTACACATTCTCTCCTATCATTAAGTCTGTTCTTCACATTTTAAAGGAATAATTGTTATTATTATATTTCACTTTTTATTCGATTGATATTGTTAAATAATCGATATTAGTCGCCACAATCGATATTATTGGATGTAAATCTTCAAAATGAACCCAATACATATAACCTACAGTAACTAACACCAATATATACCCGTTGACATCCACAATACCTTCTACCATGAACTACACAAGGACCCCGACTACGGACGAACAATCTAACACTATCATATTAATTAATACAACTACATACCTTGTTTGGGCCTCTATTGAAGTGTCATAAGAATTTATGACTTATATACGATTTTCAAAGCATTTAATAGATTTTTTTGACAATAGTATCTCACAAAACAAAATATTATTCATACCTTTGTACTAAAAGAAAATTGTATCATTCTGAATTAAGTTTCATATATATTACTGAATATGACGTTAAATGGTTTTGAATTAATATTATAGTCACATTTTTACAGATTGTGATATCTGTATGTTTTTATAATTTTGAGAGGTATTCATTAATTTTCTAACTCGTATAAAGTATGTGATGTATATTGGTGCGTGTGTGTGTGTGCGTGGCGTACCTTGGCGGCGTGCTTGAGGCGCTGCATGTCGGGGTGGTGCACGTGCTTGCCGCTGGCGGCGGTGGTGGCGGCGGCCAGGTCGCGCAGCGCGGCCGCCACGTCGCGCGCCGCGTGCAGCAGCAGCACCTGCGGCTCCGGGTTGCCCGAGCCCAGCGACATCGCGCCCAGCTTCACCACCTCGCACAGTTGCACTGAACACATGGAAACTGAGCTCAACTCTAGCCAACAAACATTACAATTACAATGTCAAACATCAAGGTGCGTTGATTGAAACCATGACAATTAAACCGCTTTTTACGCCTACAGTGACGTTTACACCATCCAATCGAATATTCCCCACTATCAGGACTGTACTATTAATAAATCCAGGTACGATAAGAGTGGAACCCTCACCGATAGTGGTGACGGCGCTCTGCGCGGCGCCGGCGAGCTGGTCCTGCGTGCCGGCCGCTCCTCCTACCAGGGTCTTGGTGTCCTCCACCAGCGTCTTGGCAGTCTTCAGAATCTTCTCGCGGTGGTCCGAGAACGTGTCCGCTTCCTTCTCCGACTGTAGGGTGCCTGTATTGAAATATTTAGGATATTATTTTAATGCCTCAAAATATAACTATATGACAGATGACCTCTATTACTCGCGACACTAACTTGATTAGTTTTGACATCGAAATAAAATATAACTTGATACTCGAAATTTGTATAATTGTTTTGCAATAATTTGCAATGGGTTTCCGAAGAAACCGTCTAGAAACTTTCAAAGTACCTCTTTATAAAATGATTTCAAATAAGTTACAACAATGTAAAGGGTACTCACCAGCACTGGCGAAGAGTATGGTGGTGTCGAGGTCGCCGATGATAGAGGCGATGGTGGCGGCGGCGTCGATGCAGGCCTGCGTGCCGCGCGACCCCGCCTGCAGCGCGCCCAGCACCGCCACCACCTGCCGCACACTCACGGTTATCACTCTACACGCTGGACGATAGCCCATGCCACACCCTGTAGCTTGGCGCTCATGGGTTTTGATCATAATATTATATTCATAATGACCAATGCAGTAACTTTAAACATATCTTAAGAAGAATAGTTAGAGATGCATCTAGTGTTATCCCGGTACGCAGATTTTAAATGATTCTGTCGCTGCCTATATCCTTCACACTAAAGATGATTTACAACTATTCGATTGTAGATAATCACTACATAGTATAAAACAAAGTCGCTTTCTCTGTCCCTATGTGTGCTTAAATCTTTAAAACTACGCAACGGATTTTGATGCGTTTTTTTTTTAATAGATAGAGTGATTCAAGAGGAAGGTTTATATGTAGAATAACATCCATTAAATAGTGGAGAAACATTGCACCCGTGCGAAGCCGGGGCGGGTCGCTAGTATGTAATAAATGACTGAGGACAGCTCACCTTCTCGTTGACGAGTTTGGCGTGGTCGGCGACGGCGCGCTGGTTCTGCGCGATGGCGGAGAGGCGACAGTGGCCGCCCGCCTTAATCAGCTCCGACACGCCCTCGCCCAGCTCCACCACCGCCACGCGGATCCTGCGCATGAGACACAGTAATTTACTTCATCAAATAACCGAAATTCTAGAAACTTTTTGTACGATATTGTCGATCACCAGATTTGTTTTACCATCAGGCATCTGGTCATGAGAAAAAATTACATAAACATTTTTATTATTTTCAGCTAATTTGTATAGTGACTACATTGACAAGAAACGAATCACAAGTAATACCACCTGATAAAGGTAGAATTAATTTTCTTCATCGATAAAGATTTGACAAACTACGATATTTCAAGAGGACATTATGAGATTTTTGTCTCTCGCTTAGAGCCTTATCACAGATCAGCTGGTTGTGATGTTGAGGTGTCACCTGTTGGCGACGTCTCCGTTGGGCGTGGTGGCGGAGGCGCCGACGCTGTCCTGCGCGAGCTGCTCGTACTTCTGGCACATCTCGTTGCCGAGCTCCACCAGGCGACTCGCGTCCGTCGCCGACTTGGCCGTCTGACACAAACAAAGATTATGTTAATATTAATCCAAAGATAAGTTGTTCTGGTTAGTTTGAAAAGCCTTGGTTAATAATCCTTAAAACAAATCTTGTGATAAAATTTATGGTATAATTTTTTAGTATTTATAATTCTGCATTTTATTTTTAAGAGGTAAAAAAAACAATTTGACCCCTCAAACATAGACATAAGGTCATTTGGTTTAATGTAAAGTATAACGCAAATTTATATTTTGCTATTGCTTTAAAAGCCACAATCGTAAATAAAATGATAAAAAACATCATTATATTTTCACTGAACACTGAACTAACTTCATACTTATTATATTAGTTTTATTACAACATAGTACATCTCTCACCATGTCCGTGGCCAGTCTCGCTATCTCCTTGGCGGCGCCCACCATCCTGGTCTGGTAGTCGACGAACGAGTCCGTCTCGTCGTACGAGCCGATCAATGACATCCTGTACACAAATAAACTCCAATGAACCATACAAACACTAACCTATTTTAAATTTGTATCATCAAAAAGGATGTCATTAATTATAAATCTTGTAGAAGATTATTAAGAATATTCAAGATTCACATAATACAAACATATATTTTACAACTATGAACACCAAACCAATATTAAACTTTGAATATATTTTGACCTATAGGAACACAGACCGCCGTAGTATATAAATAAAACAAACTACAAACACGTACAATTTATCCATATTGCTTGTAAACAAACACTAGTGTACGTAAACAACGCACGCGCGTCCGTTCGCGAACGTGTCTTCGCACGCACTGACCGGTGAGCGAATTATTTTGATACATTCAAGTGCATTGATCTTTGAATCGATTAATACGTACCGTATTGATTGCTCGGAATTCGATAAGTACAGTTTATGCTTTAATCAACGTCATGAGGTATAAATTTACTGATGATCTCAAGACCTCTCGTGATCATCATATTCCTATAATGGTCTCACGTAGTTAATATAGATTGAAAATTTGCTATGGTTGATAGGATCTCCCTAATTATAATACCCAGAACAGCCATAAGGGTCGTCTACATAAACAACAGTACAGGTCAGCTCTTTTTTGAGATTGGTAAGCGCATTAAACCTCTAAAGAACTTAGAACTAAAATAATTTAATATTTACAAAAAAATTCAATGCCATGGTAATTCCTCATTACCACAATCTAATCCATTAACCACTTAACATCCCTATGAAGTCATGTTCATTAATGAGTAAAGCAATACGGCTCGGCTGGTTGTAAATCAATCAAAGGTATTTATAGCGTGGTTGGATCACCGACAGGACTGGCGCGTCACTGGCCTCACGCCAATTGCAACGATCCGTTGTCGGCTCATGCACGGCCAATGTTAACTACTGTGGTGGACACTTGCTAGGGCTCGAAGAGTGGTGATTATCTGATCCAAGTGTCTTAGGAAAGGGCAGCTAACAATTTTTAAATAAAATATGTTTTCATAATGTTATTGTTATGTTCAAATAGTATTTTGTATGTCAATAAGAGTGCATTAATTATAGCAAAATGTAAAAGGAACTAATATACTTGTTATTAGAGTACATGGAAAGAAATGAAATATCATATTATGATACTAAAGACAGACAAATGCCCACCTTTAAAAAAGTAAGAGAAGATTAGAAAGGAAGAGCAACATAAGGACACAGGTTTTAAGGAGTTACTCTTTAATGAGTGTTAAATCTTTTGCATGTTAAAATGTATCACGGAATTATCTGTCAAGTAAACAGATTAATTTTCGTTTGGATATATTAATCAAATGTTTGTAGTATCTTCAACATACCTCCTTTAACTTGTCGCCAAAACTTTTTTACGCAAGCAATAACTACCACTTCTAAGCTAGTATAGTCACGCTTCATATATCACTGTAGACCTAACTGAACGCAGTTGACACAGTTAGGCTGAACTCGCAGACACGCGTGAAGTCTAGGAATAGCCGCGTTACTCACGCGTGACGCAAATAGGCCGCGGTGAAGGCCACGGGGCCCGCGGCCGGCGCGGGAGTCAAGGACGGGACGGGGCAAAGGTTTTATGGCGATACAGGAAAAGATCTATTGAGTGTAGTCGGAATATACGTTGAGTTACAACTCAGAAGCTTACAAGCTTCTTAAATAGTTATAACAAAAACAAGTATAAATGTATTAAGGATGGGTTGAGGTTTGGGTTTTGTGGCGGTTTGGGATAAGGATTGATGAAATTGGTCAAATACCTGTAACCGTGTCACAAGTTGTCTGGTAAGGCTATGCCGATATATAGTTATATATAAGAGATATATTACTCTTGTTCTATTTTAACTTTACGATCTTGTGCTTATTTTTGACATTAGATTAATTTTGATCCAATTATTGTGTTCATTATTATTTTTGAACAGGTAGTTTTTACGGTAGCCATCATACTTCTTTACACGTTTTCTTTATACGTTTTCACGGTAGCCAAAATACTTCTTTTTTTTATGTAATGGTTTTAGGAGGTTTACACTGTCCGATTTACGAAGGACTAATCAGAATGAGTCATTATGAGTGTGGTGGCGCGGTACCTGTGCTCGGTGAGGCGCGCGATGGCGCGCGAGCGTGTCGAGCAGCGGCCCCACGGCGCCGCGCTGCGTGCTGAGCTCGCGCACGCACGCCAGCAGCTCGCCCAGCGCCGCGCGGCACAGCTGCGTCTGCGACTCCACGCCCGCGTGCGCGCTCACCGCCTGCGCACGCGCACACAATAATAACATCACAAGTACACTAACATGTAGTTACCAACAACGTGTTGCTGTTCAATACTTACCCTGGGGTTGCCGGCGGCGTCGCGTGCGGCGTGCAGCAGCAGCGCGGCGGTCTCGAGCACGGTGCGTGCATGCGCCAGCAGCGCCGCCTGCGCAGCCGACTCCGTCACGTTCGAAGCCGCGCCCACCGCCCCGCCACACAACGCTTCCGCGTACGACACCTGACACACAAACATAAAATATACTCAAAACAATTCTAAAATAACCAAACACAAAATATTGCCAATACAAGCAGACATACATACAAAATTAATGACTAAAATATTAGATATTAAATTCCAATATGGCCATTAATAATTTACTGACTAAATTACCCATTAAAAGTATCTTTATACTGCTGTTTGACAACAATAATAGACGAGCAAGTAAAATTTATAACGTACCAGTTGTTTGACGGTGTGCCCGAGGTTTTCTGCCTCGCTCTTGGCGGCGACGCGCAGTGGCTCCAGTCGCTCCAGCATCTCCGACGCACTGTTCTCTATCTGTTCCGAGTACCCTACAACAAAACTGTTCTTTAACCACCCAAATCGTAAAAATAAACACTGTAAATTTTTCAATATTTTGCTAAATTAAATATTAAACTAACCGTATTTTTAATCGATAGATGTCTATATTATCCATCACCCAATCCATGACAACCATATTAAAACAACAAAAATACCATTCAGTGATTTGCTCACTTTCAAATTATTTTTCAAAATTTTCTACCTACACCCTGTATAATAAAGGTGGTGTTTACCTTGCAGCGTGTTGGCCTTCCTGGGCTGCAGCTCCTGTCCGACGGCCTGAATGCTGGCGTGGTCCAGCTCGCGCAGCTGCTTGTTGAGCGTGTCCAGCGCCGCGGCGCACTCGCGCTGCCCCGGCGCCTTCTCCCTGTTACATTAATGGAACTTATTAAACCATAACCAGTTCCTCGATATTTTAAAAGAATCAAATTGACATTTGTTTGTCTGCTCAACAGCATCGACTAGTGATGTACTTTGCCAATAGATGACGCATTAAAGAACCAGCAATTCCTCCTCCCCCTTTAAGAACTGAAGAGGCTGAATGAGGGTGGGAGAATCCGATATTTGTTGCTAATCTACGCAATCATACTGAGAGTCTACTGACCTGATTTGCGTGACAAGTGACTTGATGCTGTCGGAGACGGTCTTGCTGTGCGTGGCGAGGTGCTGCCACTGCACGCGGTCCTGCGGCGACAGCACCAGGTGCTTGGCGGCCTCCAGCATCGAGCACGAACCGGATATTATGTTCCTGGTGTAACAAACATTTTGAGGTTATATTTCTCTTTTATATAACAGGTTTAAAAAAAAAACAAGAAAATATTTTTAAAAAGGTGGCATTTTTGTATTATAAAATTGGCAGTCTGTTTATGTACTAAGTTGTCTGTGTTATAATGTGGGGATTGTGTTTTAAAGTTTAAGCCATTACGTTAAGGATTATACTCCATAATCAAATTTGATGTATTGAAAGATGTATTTAAAAATATACATGGATGTATGTGTATCCAAAAATTATATGTATAAAATAAGTTTAGTTGCTAACCTGCCACAATCCAGGATGGCCTCCTGACTGAGCCTGGCCTGGGGGGAGATCTTGGCGGGGATGGACGCGAACTCGGGGCTGTCCGCGAACTGGCACAGCGAGCGCACCGCGTCCTGCAGCGGACCCGTCGCGGCCGCGCAACGGGCGCGGTTCTCCTGATAAAGGACAAGTTCTTTGGTAAGCTTCATTAAATACTATTTACATAAATTTGTGGTTCTCGTGGTTATAAAATGTGGTTACTTATTTAAATTACTTTGGAAAATTACATCGTTCGATTGTAACATGTGGATATTAAATGTCATAACGCCTAATAATTGCACTGCCTATAATATCTTTCACATTGAAAATAAAGCTTCTATGATGTTACTTGACACTGTTCTCGGTAACAATGACATACCACTATCATAAGAACGATAACATAAGTTCATCTATCAGTTAAAATTATTGTTAGTTCAAACTATATTTGAAATAGTTGTACGTGGTCCAATAAGTAAACAATTAGAATGAAAACTATATTGAAAAAAATACACAGACAGCTATCCACGTCATAGACAGAAGGACGGGAACGGATAGCAGCACTCCCCGTGGCACAACTGAACATGACATATATTGTATACTAACTTCACTGTAGTCGGTGTCCAAAGCCTTGATCTCCTTGACGAGCGCGGCGGTGGAGTTGGCGACGTCCTTGGCGGCTTGCACGAAGTGTCGCTTGGCTTGCGGCTCGGCGGTCTTGCCCGACGCCACGCGGCACGCGTTGCACAGCGCGCTCGTGTGCTTCGCGATCACTGTCGCCGCTGATAGAACCTGGATGGGCAAAGGATAATGTATTCATGGGAAAATAAGATTGAATATTATGTGGATGCGAAATATAATCAATTTAATGATTTAAATAAGTGATTGTCTTTACAAGAGGAAATTTATCATAGTGATTTACTTCCCGGGTAGTATTTTAAAGCAGATCAATCGTTGGCTGTTTAGGAAATTAGTAGTACAATACATAAAGATGGCTGACATTAGGTACATCTGAGAAAGTATTCGTAAACTACGTTTTCCAAAGTGAATATCATGAGACATGGTTAATTGGCAATGTATGCAAAGCGTTGGCACCGGTAGTGGGTGGTGGTTACCTGGTGTTGGTTGGTGGCGGAGTCGGCGAGGGCGCGGCAGGCCTGGTCGATGGCGACGGCGGCGCGCGCGAACTGCGCCTGGTCCACCGGGCCCGCGCGCCCCGCCACCGACGTCTCGTCAGATATCGCCACCTGCACACATTCACATTATTTGTAAAAATATAACACACAATTCACATATACAATTAATAAGAGAATTTTAATTGATTCATAACATAACTGTTATCGATGTAGTACATCAATAATTTATATGAAACCTTACATGGCCTTTTATAAAGGATAGTAAAGTATAGCATAGTAAAAAAGTACGCACGAGGTAGGCGGCATGCGCGGCGCACTCGACGAGCTGCTGCGCCGCGCCGCCCACGGCCGCCACCGAGCGGCAGAACGACTCCGCCTCGCCACGCTTCGCGCTGCCCGCCATGCCGGACATGCCTTCGCCTGCGACACACAACATATAATTACTATACAAAGACTACTTAGTAGAGCCGTCTAGTATATTATGAAACTAAGACTAGGTAACTAAATAGTAGATACTTAGAAAAGCTCTTTTAAATCTCTGAGAAATACCGTAAAGCTCCTTCGGCGTCATAACTACCACAAGATATGTACAAATCACAATAAAGTTAATTTAGTTGTGCACTCACTGAGGCTCTTGCTGTGCTCGACGACGCAGTCGAGGCAGGCGAAGTAGCCGAGCTCGCTGAGGGGCTGCGTGGGCGCCGTGAGCAGCGGCCGCGTGCTCTGGATGCTGCGGATGGCGGCCGCGCACTCCTTCTGCCCCGGCGCCGCCTCCGTGCACACGTCCACCTGCACACACACACGCACATTACACAATGAAGTACATATACACTTCTTGGACCATATGAGCATTACTTTGGCCTAGTTATAATAGTAGCGTGAGCGTATGTTCAAGTCGATATAGTCGATGTATGTGAATATGATCAGTATCGATTAATAACCACAAGATTTTGAATATTATCATCCTTTACAATTCAACATACAAATAGGCCAATTGCTGAATTAATTCTAACACATACAAAACACTATAACCACTCCCAATAACTCAATTTACTAAAATGGCGAATTACTTATAGCATAACATAGTCCAATCAACTTACTAGTCGGTTAATGCTGTCAGTGACAGCGCGCGCCGCCGCTGCCAGTTGGTTCTTGGCGTTGGGCCGCGTCAGATCCTGGCTGACTGACTTGGCGGTGCCCAGCAGCTTCGAGGAGTTCACCGTGACGGACTTCATCGAGTTAACCATCATCGACTGCACTTCGCGGTCCTACACGAACAAATGAAAAAATGTAGATAAAATATACGAATGGATCAATTAATATGTATTCAACGATGATTTCTAACTCGATACGATCCTTGACCGAATGTTTATCAAACATAATGTGCGTCACATTACTAGAGATATCATAAATCTAATACCAACCATTGAGTTGCAATCAATCGCTTTTGAACGAAAACAAGAGAACAATCTTTTTTTTATTAATAGTCATTGCGCATTTCGACAAAACTAACTACAACAACTTTATCGATTTAAAGATAATCGAATAGTATTTCAATTACAACAAGATCTGCAAGGAACCCACCTCAGTCTGCCCCGCCATCTCCATGGAGACGCCGAGCAGGCGGTTGAAGGCCTGTCCGAAGTGCTGGCTGCTGTCGGCGAGGGCGGCGGGCTCGTCCACGCTCTGCACCACCTCCGACGACGCCGAGTTCAGCCCCAGCGCGGCCGAGTTCAGCTCCGACTGCAGCTCGCTGTACATATCGACAAATAGTTACTCTTTGTAACCTATTGCGTACAACGTAAATAAACAAACATAATAGTATAATTCAATTTGTTGAATATCAAAAGTTATTAAAGTAAAAGAAGGACAAATCGATATATTTTTTTACAAGGTATATGCACATGCACATAATCTCAGTGCTAATCTAGTTAAATAAGAAAGTCGTATGAACAAAGCAGCGGCTTAATATGTGCATTGTCTGACTCTCAGTCATACGTAGTTAAGAATTAACATTGTTTGTAAATGATTGCACTTACCCGTAGCTGCTGTCCGTGGGCGGGAACTCTCCCATGTTGAGGATGTTCAAAGTCTCATTGATGTTCTCCATGGCGAGGTCTAGTTCCGCGTGTGAAGGCACCGCCTCCATTGTCTGGTCAAGACCCTGGGTAATGTCATACAAGAAGTTTAGATCATTGTGATGGTAAAAAATACGCGATATTCAAATTAAAAATATACACATAGCTGTAAGAATTTTTTTGTCGATAATTTCATTTTTACTAGAAAGGAATTAAAATAGAAACTGGCTAAATACAAAAGATCTCATAAACTATTATCAAATAAACATTTTTGTTTTTTTAAATAATTTTGACGCCGAAATCTATTTATAGTCAATATCGATATTTTTTTTCGATAGTCCATTTTATAGCACAGAATAGTCGGTAAAATGGTTAGAAGGAACACTAGCATATATAATAGTATAGTATATATATTACCTGCGATATGTCCTTGGCTATGGACGCGATGGCGACGGCGTCCACCTGCTCTGAGGTGCTCATGTACTTCTTAACTGTCTCCACCATGGTCAGCGAGGAGTGCAGCACTTGACGGCCAGATGAAATCATCCTGATGGGTGGATTAAATCTTTACGTAATAGATATGGACTGTTTGTTTTGATTTTTTTTATGTAAAATGGAAATTATAAAATTGGTTATTCACGGAAAATTTAAGATTGACATTTAAAATAAATTATTTTAGTTTTTTTTTTTTATATAAATATTGAATATGTTTCTCAATACAGAGTATTTGAAATAAAATTCAAAACTATAGGCAATTTATTTCGTGTTAGTGTGTATACGTACGGGTGCGCGTGCGCCGGTGCGTGCGCGGCCGCGGCGCGGATGCCGGCGTTGAAGTCCCGGAGCGCGGAGGCGAGGTCCGCGGCCGCGCGCCCGCCGCCGGCGCCCGCGTCGCCGAGCCGCGCCGCCGCCGCCAGCTGAGCCGTGGCCGCCGCTGCTGCACGACGCGATGTACGGAGCGAAGAACTTGCCCATTCCGCCTAAACATCGAAGGGAAATTTAACCTTACTCAGTCTCTTTCTTACGATTGTATCCTTTGGCAAAGTTATGACAAATCTTATGGATTTTTATTTAGCAATATCTTTAATTCATAATCATGAAAAAACTGACTATTTAAAACGAAATTTGGTTCGAGATGACAACATAATCGCGCCTTACCGTCTGTCCAGGCAGTGGCTTAAGGTCGAAAGCCCTCAGAGCCTCCTCCAACTCATCCAGCTCTCCCTGCAATGAGCGGATGATCTCCGCCGCGGCGTCCATTTCCAGGCCCTTGTTCGAAATGCGAGCACGATTTACTGCAGACCTGTGTAGAGCAATGTCACAGATATAATGTAATGTTATTTATGGTGACTTCAGATGTCAGTGAAATTTGACTGCCCATTTTTGTATGAGAGTTGGGCTACGCTTGCGTCTGTACAAAACCTTCACAAAACTATAGGGAATATATCCTAATTTTTATACAAATTGAAAACAATTAGATATTCGATGGGAGTTCGGAGTAATCAGAATTTTTATAGCGCGGTTATTTTGAGGTTAAGTATGGACTGCAATAATGTAAGGTAGAAAGTACCTATGTGCCTGATTAAGTTCAATATTGCAGTACCTACTGGTTATTGCTATAAGCGATTAGTGGACGGTCTTTTCACCTAGCTTTAATCGCCCTCATAAGCAACTGATAGGTACTAAAATATCTGATAAGACGAAACTCCAATAAAACTTCTAACATAGAATGGCGGAATATTAGTTTTTCACGGAGCATACATATGTTACCTGACCTTTTGTGTATATGTTTTTCTGACTTACGACTTATTCTATTACATGGATTACCTAATCTTTATTTCCACCTACCATTATCTCACTCCAATATGGCGTCAACACATATTGTAGAATAGATCCAGCTTAGTTTTTATGGCCGGCCTTATGCCTGACGCCAATCCCATCCCAGATCCGATCCCAGGCAACTCATGTTAAAAATACCGAGATAAAATGTTGCTTGGCCTGGAAATCGAACCCAGGAATTCACTTCACAGCCTTATTAGGTTAATAGTTAATTATCATAGGGAAAGAAAAATAAAACCAGAAATACGAAATCCGATGCATATTTTTATATAGATGTATATTTTAATAGAGGTATATATTCTTGGCATCCCAAAACAAAAAGAAGAATTTGATGTAGCTGCAGCACGTTTATATATACTCCTGAAGTGAGCGAATGACTTCTTGCATCGCTGGTTGTGTCATGTCATGTTGTTGTCTGTGAACCTCTCTATTAGCTGATCTCCAGCAGGCAGCACAAACTCATTCCAGCCTTGAAACCTAAAATATAATGTAGAAGTTGAATAAACATGTTCATATTATTATTATTGTTAAACTGTTTTATTTAACTTTGGCAAAATATTTCTCACATTGTGGGTATGTTAATAATAATCTACATAACTTACAAACTGGACAGCTCGTCCAAGGAATATACTTATCTTTACTGTGGCGCCGCAAAGATGCAGTCAATACACCGCCGGTATATGCCGACTCGATTAACCGTCCTGGGTCCAGGCTCTAGACGACATTGTGTTGCTTACTAAAAGCCTTCCGTCTCAAAGTTCGAAACGCACTATACACGTTGTTTTTTAAAAGAGTATTTTTCGACTCAACATTAAAATACATAAGAAAAACACTCCGATCTTTAGTAAGATAAAATATATTAAAATATTTTAATGATTTAACATTCAAACAAATCTGTAGTGCCAAATGTCATTAATCTCAGTTGCCAGTGTAATAAAAATCTGTACCCATATATTCATTAATTAAAAATAAAATCCAGATATGTTTTAGCCGACTATTGTATTTCTGTCAATGCAAGTACAAGTCGCTACTTGTTTGTTTTTGGAACAATTAATATTTTCTCTTTTTTTACCCGCTATTTGGAGTTTGGTCATAATTATTAAGTAAAATATATTATTTTATAACAATATAATTGAGATGAATAATATATTTAATACATATATTATAGATTCAAGTACGGGCACATTTATTGTACATAATATTTACTTTTTTATTCAATTTAAAAAGGGAATTTGTTATGAATTGGTATCAAATAGAAATATTGGAAGTAAATTATAAGGTGTTTAATTTGCAACAATTAAACAACTTTTTTCATATCTTTTAAACCCCATTCGCTTATGACTGAAATAAATACAAATGAAGTAATTATTAAAATGATGATTTTTCGTGAATATTTGGTTAAGACGCATGACTGACGCAAAGATAGCCTGGTTTTGGGCATTGTCCTTTGGCTGCTAACACTTTACATGTCAATTTCCCACCATAATCAGTAGAACGTTGACGCCTTACGTGTTGACTTATTACAATATCGGACAAGTTTTCATTTTATTTAATAAATATAAAACGTACCTAAGGTCAGCGCACGCGGTGGTGAATCGATGTGCGGTATCTGCCAGGTGTTTGGCTGTGGGCGCCTCTCCGACAGTCGGTAACGCGCCGCGACAAGCCGCGATCGCGTTGCCGCTCCTCTGCACATACAAATTATTTTATAAATCAAAAAAAAAATTACCAATCTAGATAATGACTTCAATAATTACATAAATCGTGTTACAGTAATACAGGGGCTATTTTTTTTATTGTATATAATTTATTCCGTTTAGGGAGAGGTTTGCTTCCCATTGCTGTTGTGTCAAATATGGTGTTGTACCTGCAAGAACGTCTCGGAGGCGGAGATGAGGTCGAGCCTGGCGGCTGCCTCGGACGGCTTGTGCGTGGACACTTGCACCGCGTCCATCACGCGCGGGATCTGCTCCTGCAGGATCTTGCACTCCTCCAACAGGGTCTCCTGTGAGGACATAATAAATGAGGAACACATGATTCGCTACGTTTTCTGAAGTATTATAGTAATTATAATTTAGACACAGCGGTATATATTGAAAACCTTGTTCAATTTCGAACATAAATGAATAATTTAACATGTATTATAACGATGTTGGTGGTTATTTTTTTCAAGATATTTTTTGTAGTATATTATAAAATTTATAGTAATACATATTTTAATTGCGCCCCATACTTCTACTACAACATTTTCGGCCAATCATCATATCACCTCTACTAATATAAGCACTGTTACTCACCTGCGAGTATTTATTAGTGTTGTACTGCGTGGCGTTCTGCGCCGAGGTGATGAGCTGAGTGGCGCTCGACGTCGCCTGGCGAGCGCTCTCCTGTTGAAAGATATCGATAGAGAAACAGAACTAGATATTCACATCTTAAAACGTACAGTCTCGAAATGTTGTATTCTATGTTGTAGAAATAGCAAATGTTTTATGTTTACTTATTTATACTTTTGAAGATTGATTTCTTTAGTACCGAAAGACAAGAAATATATGTAATTTAGTTGAAACATAGCGATCGCCGCAACCTCTATTGGCATAGTTGACGTCATATATTCCTTTAATCGACATCCTACTGTGATACAGTAGACAATCATCCAGATTGAATCAATCAGTTACACGTATAGTCAAGGTGTGTCGTACCTGCAGCCTCGCGACTTGAGAGCCGACGATGTCCTGTCCCTGCGCGTAGTCCGCGGTGATGTAGCGCAACTCCTCCGCCGCTCTGCGAAGAGCTTCTTGCTTCTCACGATCCTGATCAAGTATTTACAAATATATTGTACAATTTATATAACAATATAGAAGACCACAGTCATATTGGTTAAAACCAAGACGTTTTTATCACAGAAAACTTAATAGATTTTCTGCATGATCATGACATAAATTATGTTAACCTATAATGTCGCGGTTACCTGAGGCGATGACGCGCATTGACGAGCCGCTTCTACCATCCTGGCAGTGGCGTCGGCCAGCAACTTGGCCGCGGCGAGCAGTTTGCGTTGCGAGTCAGATGGTGATGCTTCCGCTTCCGTCTATATAATTAAAAATATATTATTATAGTTTAACTAAATTATTCAAATTCAAACAGATTTTCTATAACAAAATTTATAAAGCAAATAAATGTGTAATATTGTTGACTGTAGCTTGATCCTCGTTGGTCAATATTATATTTGACTACAATGTATTTAAAGTCATACCGTAAGACAATAATATTATGTACGGGTTGTTCACCTTGATATCAGTGATGAGCCTGGCGGTGGCCTGTCCGAGATGTCTGGCGTGTCGCACGAGTTCTCCCGCATCACCTGCATCGGCCACGCGCTCCCACGCCGTCAGAACGCTTTCGACCGCGCGTGACCGGCTCCACGCCTGACCACCGCGCTCTGCACACACAAAGATCATACTTATTGCGAGTGGCATAACATTTTAAACTTAATATCGTAAGTTTACGAACTGATCCAAAAACCAAAGCTATTCGTCAAAGAGCATGTTAATGGCTCGAAGGACCATTTTTTTTAATGATACCTATAATCAGTTTCGGAAACGTAGCATATAACTCCACCAAATTCCCTGGACTCCTGCAACCCTGGACTACGTGTTCAACACTCACCAACTTCACAGTGCGCCAGCAGCCTCTCCAGCTCGTCGGTGACGCGCGCGGCGGCGATGTTGAGCTGCTCGACGCCGGGCTCGGCCGCCTCGGGCACGGGCCGGCACGCCTCCACCAGCCGGTCCACCGCCTGCGCCACCTGCCGCGCCGCGCTCATCAGCTGCTCGCGGCAGGCTGGGTTGTGGAGGGTTGGGGCTACCACCTGCGACAAATCGATAGTTCGTTAGTCAATCAAGAAGTAAATTGCTTTGTGCATTGACAAAATCTTGTGAAAAAAAAAAAACAATTTGCACTCGATCTCAGTGTCAAAGTAACATAACACAAACAACAGTGTTATACTGTAACAGTAACAACACTGATGACAAATACAGAAGGATGGTACTGTTTTTCAAAATTCTCAAGTATTAAACCACGAAGCTAGCACAACTTAGGCAATATTTACTATACATAAAATAAGTAATGCCTCATTAACATGTCTTACTACGAACAGTTCCAAACTATCCTACATTTGTCAGTTTTCTTACCTTAGCGCACGCGACGAGCTGGCTGGTAGCGAGCGCGCAGTGCGTGGCTGCAGCGATGATGTTGTTTTGCAGTTGCTGGTCGTCTTTGCATTGCGCGGCCACATTCTTCGCTTTCAGCACCAGGGCGGCGGTCGTGTTGGCTACTGCCTTCGCCAGGGATAGGAGAATATCCTGCGGGAAGAACAGGTTATAAATGTGTAGTAAAAATCTGAAATTGATGGCGACCTACACCAAACGTTTAATTTGTTAAAAGCGATTTGGTAGTATAGGCTTTCTACGGTAACAAACTAATTTAATAACTTATAGAATATATATAACCTTCTTTCATTACAGTAAAAAGTTTCAGACCACGAGAGTGCTAGTTTCGCCCTAATCAATAGTTTGACACTAAGTTATATTTGAGGGCGTTTATACTAACGTCATATCTTTCAATAAAGAAGTGATTTGCTCGCGATTACAATGGATCTTAGATAATAATAAGATAGCCCTCTAGCTATTATGTTTGGATATTAATTCAGTTAACTGTGGACGCAGCAATGATTTCGAGAATCAAAAGTCTACGTGTTTTTGTATGTAATAGTTGTTCATAATTTGTGATCAAATGATGCAAGCGTTATCCTAAAGGTGCGTTTCCATGCTTGCCAAGGCTTGACAAGCATCCACAAGGCACAAGCGTCCACAAATCTCGCTTGGCATTTGGAAGTCGGTTATACGCTTGTGAATGCGTCAGTGTGCTACATACATCCAAGCATGGCGGACACCGAACTTGTATCGGCTATTACGTTTGGTTTAACGTACTTTTATTTCAAATATAAGCAAAATAAAACAAAAGCAAGGAAACCCCGACGACCACGAAGATGGTGGATGATAAAGATTCATAGAAATCGTACCAGGAGATCACAACGGCTACTAAGCGCGCGCCAACGTGTGAACGCGTCGCAAGCGCTTGCCGCAAGCGCCCTTTGATCTGTGTCCAAAAACCGACACTAGACCGGATCGGATACAAGCGTCCACAAGCTCACGCAAGCCAAGCCAAACACCCTCTTTGCACGCTTGTGTTTGTGGACGCTTGTCAAGCCTTGGCAAGCATGGAAAGGCACCTTAATAGTTTCATTTGGAAACAAATGTTTCTGGAACACAACCCTATCTTCGCCATTAAGGTAATTTTATCTGATTTTGGTCAGACTTTTCACTTTTTCATGAGCAACACTACTGTTTTTACTTTTAAGCATTTAAATGTTACGATATTCATCATAAGATATATTTTGTATCATAGCCCGATGAACCCTGGGTCTACTGATGGCTAATGACTTGCAAATATCATGCGTCCCGCGACAGTCGTTAAAAATATGTCGGCCAGCCTGTTTGAGTTGTTAGATATACTACACCGACAGGCAGCTCGCCCTATATTTTACAATGTCTAAATATTTTTTCCGTAACTGGTCGCCAAAATTATGCCGGCCTATCTTGCCAGACGTATAACTGTTAAATGAGCTAACATGGCGCATTTGACCACATACGCCGTAGTGGCATTCACTCCATACAATATATCCATTTGTTTAACGGTAACTGATGAAACGTTTAATACTTTTTCTTCAGATTTTGTTATTGAGACAGATACCTTCGTTTTTTTCTTTTCTTATGACATAGTAAGTTAGTAGGCTATGTACAAATAATTTTAGAACATAATTAATTAGTTTAATCGCTATGATGCAAGCAGCATCACAATATTTAGCGCGAAGAATGAAGCGCCGTTTTTCTAGTATGTACAATATTATCCGACGTTGATTCTCTCATGCTGTGGGATTTGAACCCGGTTCTTCACAAGTAAACTGGAGGGTTGAGAAGCCCATCTCATGTCATGGGGTATATTAGTCGAGTACGTTTTGTCACTACGTTCATTTAGACAGTTAGTCGTAAATAAAAATACCAAATAAATAAAAGCAAATGTAATTCAACAAAATAATTTACGGCAGTGACAAAAATAATATAACATAATAACTAATATAGCCCACAACCAGAGTTTACTTGTAATGAAGGACAAAAATATCGGAAAAAATTATGAAAAAATAAAAAAAATATATATGTTAAAAGCACCACTGATTTGAGAGTTATACTAACTTCATTTTGAATTGTTCCTCATATAACATACGGAAAAATCGTGTTAATTTTAAATATTACCCTTCCAAGTGTTTTCCCATGTTTTAATTAGTTTTTGAAAGTCTTCATCATTAAAAAAATACTGTAATAAAATAATAACCACGATATAATATATTGACTTGAGTATGAATCATATATTTTTAGCTGATAGTGTCGCCATTTTCAAATGTAATAGAAAACAAATCCGATATTTTTGTCCGAAAGTGTATGACAAAATTAAAATGTAATAATAAAAAAATAACATTAAAAAGTAAATGCGAGTAACGCTACGTCACACGCGATAAGGCAAAAAAATATTTAAAGGACTGTAGTAAAATGTATGGCAACAAAACCTTTGTACTTTCCGTGTCATAAAAAAAAATATGTATATACAAAAAAATCACAATTAATTGCATAGTTAGCTGCATTTAAATTCAAAACCTGTACAAAATTTTAAATAAAATTAACAAACAGTTATAAATTCAACGATTAGCTGCCAAATTAGTTAACATAAAAATCGTAAAGACTAGAATTAAGCAAGCATTTAGAAACATTGTTACCCAGAAAACAAAATATTAATGGTACCTTAATATTACCATCATACCAGTGTTTGATGCTTTATAAATAGCAACACAATCAAATATGGCGGACGGGCTCAAAGGACTAGGTTCTAAACCCATAAAATAAGAAAAAAATATAAAAATATGATTCTTTATTTGCTAGAATGCTGACTTTTTATGACTTGTAATTGATATAATCTTTCGCTTGATGAAGATTATGATTTAAGTACATTTTTATATGAATTTAGTCAGATTTTCCCTGTATTGCTATTTATAAAGCACATTGCCTTAGCCTAAAACTAACCTTCAGTTAGTGATAATACTTATATAATAATTTACGAGGACGGATCCAGGGTGCATGTATAACGGATTTCCGATGCTTTATGCAAAGAAATACTTTAGAGATATCCGAGGGAATCTGTCCGCGGATACTCATCATGTAAATTATTTGCATTTCCCAAACGTTAATACAACAAATGTTAGATGTTAATTGAGATTATCTGTTTGTTTTACCCAAAAATTATGCTCTTCTTGTATTGAAAAAAAAAAATGAAATAGAACATATTTAGCAATGTTTTTTTGATACCAAAGTTGCCTATTCTATGATAGTAATAAAAATACTTTCTGACATCAAACCATACTTTTACCTCTTGTATAGTTCCTCAGTCCACCCTGGATTATTATTTACCGGGCACACATGGCAAGACTATTCTAATTTTAGAACGTTAACTTAACCAAAACCTAACTAGAATAAATATAATGTCATTACGCAGTCTTTTCCCAAAGTATTTTGGTCTTTCCAAATATTGTGTTCGAAAAAAAAACAATTTTTAATTTCAATAAATAACTCTTATAATTTAAGTGTTGCCAGGAAAAAGACAGCAAAACGAGAGATTCAAAAAAGGAACTTTGTTTAACGTGGCGAGTAATTTAGTATTGCTAATAAAAAATATTTTCTGTATTTTAAGACACCCCGATAGTTCTGATTACACACTAGTGGCATGCATGGCACATCTGACCATTGCGTCAGATACGTGCGTCAGTAGCGTCAGTGACCATATTAAAATAAGCGCCACTACGCCAGACGACAGCGACGTTAGCCATTCGACATCTTCTCATACTTTCGAGTGCAACACGCTGATGGCAGCACTAGCATGCCAATCTTAGTTTATGCTACGTCACTACAAACTCTATCAATATTTTAATCCTACTGTGATGTAAATAACCCTGAACCGTTCGTCACCTTATATTTTAATGAGATTTTTAGAAATTCTGAGAATTACTCAACTACTCCATACGGCTAACACATGAATCTTACCATCTCATTCAAATTAATATAATTATCGTCCTAATTCTTACTGAGGGGTTGAGGGCATCCTTTACCCAGAAATAGGGCGTTTATGTAGTCAATCATTCATTCGCATTGAATCTTGTTGTAATAATATTGTAGCCTATAAACTGCTTTATAAGATATGTCAATATATTAAATAATAAATTATATTATTCTCATAACATAATAAAAATGTATGGTTTACTATTAGAGTTTAATACTCGTATTAATACACACCAATACGTGCTGTATATGAGCTTTCCGAATTATTCATAAACGTCTGCTTAACCCGTTGGGGATAATAGTGTGAACTCGCATTCCATTTATTTATCAAAAAATACGTGCACACGACCTCCAATAAGGCGATATTAAAAAAATATTTGTTCCGATACAAAAAATAATATTGATATGTCATGGATAATGTGCTTATTCCGTAGAAAAATAAAGTCGAGATTCAATAATACCGTTGTATTAAAAATATATATAATACCTGTGCCAAAAAAAAGTTTTAATATGGCAAAATATTTGTGTTTTCTCGCTCATATACTATTAGTGCGTCAAGGAGGCAAATATTTAGAAAATAAAATATGATATGTTAAATTGTAGTTTTGTGCAGACTATTCTACCCTCGTTTTGGAGATTATAACCTCAAATATGGAGCCTACCAAAACCAATACTCATTGCAACCACTACCACCGTGACTGTCCGTCTGTCTCTCACTCTCTTCCCTGTTACAATCATTAGGAATGAAACACTGCAGTAACAGTACTAGAAACACGAATATCAGCGAAAGGAAACACAGGATATTCAGCCAATGCTCTTTCCATACAGCTATCAACTCGGTTTCCAAACAAACGCACTGATGGCAACACTTCTCGTCAGTTCGCGGACATCGTCGCTTGCAGTACTGACAGAAGCCTTTGATACCGTCCCCTGTAGATCTAAATGTAGGGTTGTAGAATATACGGATCTCTGTCTTCCCCTTCGCCTCTTTGCCGTTATTCAACACGTCAGTCTGTCTGTCCCTAACTTCGCTAGTGTAGTATTTCTCGCTCTTTTTAACGAAATTCTCGAACCCGTCTCGCCTGAGTTTACTTATTTCGTTTTTGGTGAAACTCGCTTCTGCCGTCTGCATGTACGTCTCGGTGGTTGTGAGCACCCTATTATACTTATCAGGGTCGAACAGCTTCATGTTCAAAGCGCCCGATACTCTGACGTCAGAACCGGTTTTAGTTATGTCATTCTTTATGCTATGGCACTCGATTTTCTTTTCTTTATATCGATTAAATTTCTCGTTTATATCATTTTTATCGATATTGTTTGAGAGGAAGAACTTTTCTCGGAGCAAGTCGTTTTTAGTGCGTCTGTTAAAATCGATGTTAGAGTACTCGTGTTTCGGTCTATCGAAATTGACATTAACGTAGTCGTGATTAATGAAATCCTTTTTGAAATTGTATATTTTATCCGATATAGTTTTAGGGTACAATTTTGGATTGCCAAGATAATCACCTATAGCCTCGTAATCACTCGACTTTTTATCGTTCTCATTAGACGAACTTGTCGATAAATCTTTCTTTAGATCCGCGAATTTATCTACTTTTTCGTCGAGATACCCCTCGCAATCTTCCACTAGAGAATCGATATTAACGTCGCCTACTTTATTAAGATCATTTTTACTATTTCTGAAGTGATTTATATCATCGATAGTGACCGGCTTTCCGGATTTTAGCAACATATTACAGTAATCTAAACTCCTATAATAATCGCTATCAGACTCTTCCTGGATGACGTCTAACGCGCCCCAATTCCTACTGGTGTCTACATCCTCGTATATACCATCATCATCGTTATTCTTTCCTTCACTCCCGACCATCACAGTCGGTTTGACGTCATCGCCGTAATCGTGTTTTACTTTCGGCTCTGGCTTCGAGTCGTCGGGACAATCGAAATCGTCGCCAAACTCTTTGTTGCGTCCGAAAAACACGTTGTAAAAGTTATCATAGCAGTAGTTTAGTTTCCTGTAGAAGAAGGACTTCTTGCTAAGCCTAGCGCGGTCTGTGTCTGTTACCTGCGTCTCCTTGTCCTCCTCGGTCTCCTCGCCGATGGTGTGCAGCACGGTGGTGGAGGCCTCGCCCACGCGGGACGCGGCGTTCAGCAGGTTCTGCCGCGGCTGGAAATACAACAAACCATTTGTTTAGATTGCAAATTTTATAGTTTTATTAGTCATAAAGTAAAATCTAAAAAGCTGATGTTCTGTATTCCAGCAATCTGACATAGCAGTATACATATCACCCAAGATAGAGGTATCACACTCATAGTACACACCTCCTTGGTCTCAGGCTCGGCAGCCTTCAACAGATCAGTGAACGCGAAGCAGAGTTTCCGAGTGGCGTCGAGCAGCCGGTCGCCATTGTCGCCGTCGTCCATCAGCGCGGCGATCATGCGCACACCCTTCGTCATCTCGGGGAGGTTGGTCGTGATTGTTGTGATGGCCGCGCCGACGGCTGTGTGGTCTACTTCCTCTGTTGGACCTGATGACAAAATAAGAATTGGTAAATAGTATAAAAGGATCTTGCTGGACTGTGTTTTTCAATAAACGATTTCATTCCTTTAAGTCTGTAAATCTGTATATCAGTGTAGGGCAAAAGTACTTGACCGATTTTGACGAGGTTTCCACAGTTAATTTGTAGATGTTACGGTCATGGGCCACGTCTATAGTTAATTTCGAATTCAATATGTCTAGTAATATAGAAAAAATACAACTTCAAGGACAGACATTGAAACTTTTCCATTCATCTCAAAAACCATTTGTTTAAATACATATAACCCCCAATATACTAAACTTGAATACTACATTATTATACTTATTTATAAAACCATATTATAAAAGCATTTCTAATTGATCTTACCGGAAGTGAGCGTGACGACCTGTGCGGTGGCTGCGTTCATGGCAGCGATCTGCGAGGTGACCACCTGCTTGTTGGTGTCCATGGTCACCTGCTTCCACTTCACCGACGCCGCGTCCTGGCCCAGTTCTGGTAAGGACGCCTGCGTATAAAAAATGAAATTATTTAGTGATTACGCAATAAAAAATAACTAAGATAAGAAAACTAAATGATTTAGGTTTTATACAGTAAAAAATGGGATATAAACAATGAATTCTAGGTCAGTTTTACAAAAATATATAATATCCAGAATATTCAGTATGTGAATAGTGTATGCATCAAATAACTTCTTATCATTTTGCCGCCACTATGAACGTCTGTACAAGCACGATAAACAGTATTTGCTCAACTAATTTTGATGACAACCGTACTTTGGTCTTACCCTGGTGAGTTCCTCCTCCGTCTGCCGTATGATCTCCTTGCCGCTGGTGATGGTGGTGAGGAGCGCTCGCTGCGGCTCCGTCAGTATCGACGTCACCTTCGTCTGCTGCACCTGGGACGCCTGCATCCAGGAGAAAACTAATCAGCATGTGTTCAGGTATAACCTTAGACAGATCTTAGGTAAGCACGAGGTGTTACTTTTTTGTTAGCTTTTTTACTGTATACGGATTTTCCAATAGAATTTGCATGTAGAAACTTTGCAGCCAAAATATGAACTCAAATGCTGTTATACTCTAGTTTGCATAAAGTTTAGGTTCAATGACTATAATCCATGAGTATTGAGACATATAATCTGCAGGTTCCATTAAGTTAATATCTTGCATTAAAAAAATATGACTTCCAATATAGTATTCTTAAAAAAAAATTCAAATGAATGCTTCTATCGACCGTAAATAGAATTTGTTTTGTAACTCCAACACACATGGCGGTAATTTTATTCATTGTTAGTACGTACACATTGAATTTCGATGGCTGTTACAATCCAAAGAAAGCGTGAAACAACGAAATATATACATGTTTAAAAATATATATTCACATCTTTTACTTACCTATTTATACAAACGTTTTAATACACTTATTATAAAAAACCACAATATAGCATGTGTTATCATAGCGTATGTACCATCAGATTCATTACTCCTTAAGTAAGATTTCAATAAAATATACAAACAAACATCCAGCTCGAAGGACCAAATAATTTCTACCCGCAAAAAACTACACATATAAGGCACGTAAACATATACGCTATATTAGCTGCGGGTAACGAAACTCAGTCGTAAAAGATTGACGAACACTTATTATAAAGTAAATTACATTTCACTAAGCTATATTCCACTACCAGAGACACATGAATACCAACACAACTAAGTGAGCTATAAATGCAAAAGAATACTAACAGCGGGCGGCGTGTGTCCGGTAATGATCTGGCCGGAGACGGTGGTCTGCTGCGCGCCCGTGATGTGGCCCACGGCGAACGGCTTCGCACCTAGCGCAACCAAGCTTTGTACAACGCAAATCATAACAAGCCAATGTGCTAGGTGTGGGGATATTGACATGGGGTTCATTTTCAGAAACGATTTAAAAAAAAGGAAGAGGTTCTCAATGGGACAGTTTTTTTTGTTTGTTACCTCTTTACTTTTGACTGGGTGAACCGATTTTGATGATAATTTTTTTATTTATATTATCAACCAATGATTTTAAAATACAAGAGTTTGCTTTACTTATAGTGACACTGTTTTGAACGTTATTAAGAAATTATAAAAATAAATTTAACCAGTCTGAAAATCGACTGAAAAACTAAGACCATTGTTATGATTGTTTGAATCATGATTTTTCTTTTATTCAACAAAAGAAAGGAAATACACTGGTTTTGATATTAGGCACGTAGTCTAATTGAAATGCCAGTTGTTGAGAAATATGCAAAGTCTATATCTCGAAAGGTGATACTGAATTTATTGTTCAGTTAATAGGTGCTTAAATTTAAAAACAATAAAGTCAACATTCCTATTACTGTAAATATATGTAATACTTTAACTCTCATAAATATCAATATAATTTTACTAAAATTATGGACCACATGCATACTTTCTATCGTATTAACTTCTTATGGAATGCTTTTAAGCTTTTGTAGTGCCTATAGCAATTAAGTTCAGTTTACGATCTTGGATATCGAAATTAACTAAGATAAACAACACATCATTGATAAATTAAGAAATTATAATTTCGAAATACATAATGATTTATTGTGTTTACGCAAATATTAAACATCCAACTGATTTTTGCGCTGTTTTTTATCATTCAAGTTGTAATACACATTTCTTATCCAAAAATATTCATTTTCAAGGTTTCCTATTTCCATAGAAAAGCAATTTAATTTTCACTAACTCCTAAATCGATTATTTGTAGTATGCATATAGTACATTACTAATATAGTATGTATGTTTGTTACCTTCAGCGCCGGGGCGGTGCACGGCGGGCTTGGCGACGGACTCCGTGTTCACCTTACCCGACTTGAACGTGTCGTGCTGGATGATGTTCGCTCTGCAAACAATACGTTACACCGTAACCATGGTTTAATGATGATTAACCACATAAATAGCTGAACAAATTATAAATTTCATATCAAGTTTAATTTGAAACAAGTTTTTTATCGAAAGCCTTTTTTTGTGAAGCAACAAAAGAATTTGGTAACAATAGATGAGTAAAGGCGATTTGAAATTTTGAACTTGTTACGCTACTAATGTGGCTGTGTTTCGGCCGAGAAGAGATGAGAGATAAATATAAAAAATACTAAACAAATTATAGATTTAAATCTCATAATAGTATTTGAACTTGTAATTTTTTTAAGCAGAAACACAGTAATGATAGAACACTGAATTTATATTAGATGTAGACACGGACTGTCGCACATCGACTTAGTACAATTTTTTTTTTGTAAAACACACGTGAACTACGCGATATGACTCGGTTCGTCCTCTACTAATCTTAGTTTGATAACTCGACGTTACAATACATGATCTCAGTCCTATGTCACAGATCAATTGGTACGGAGGTGCGACCAGTGATCCGCAGCGATATGAATATTAATCCTGAACTAGGTCACTATGTTTACTGTACACTGTCTGCGCCATCTAGTGTCCAAATAGGGGATTTAACGACTCATATATTTATCGATAGAAATAGACTGGTCTATGCAATAACTCTACGAAATTAACCACTGTATAGAAAGAAACACAACAAGCGAATGGATAAACACTTTTTCTGTAAGAGCCAATGAAAACTTAAAGAAAATCAACTATTAGTTACATGATCATTTCGTTTCACTGAAATTCCAAAGTACTATCCTCATTGATTTATAATATTGAAAACTGTTTCAGACAAAAAAAACTCATATTTTTTTTTCTCGTAACGCAAAAATATTAAACACAGTATGTAGCGTTTTAACCGTCATCAAAAAAAGGGTGAGGTTACTCAAACCCTCGTGATATTTTCAAATAACTATACACTAACTTGGATGGCGAGACGGAGTCCTCGAGCATGGCGGAGCCCTCGTCCCCCTCGATGCCGAGGTGTTCCTTGGCGCGCTGCTTGCGCACGATGATGTCGATGTAGCCCGCGATCACCTGCAGGATCTGCTCCGCCTCCGTCGTCTGCACCGAGTAGTACTGGTCGCTGGAACAACACGTACATCATTTATTTTTGTTACACTTGAAGTATAATTGACAAATATCATTTACCAATCAGTATTACCACCAGTACCACAGAATACCAAACAATTCTTTGTATTTCAAGGTGTGGAATGATGTTTCTGCTGTTTATGGGCGGTCGTATCGCTTACTATTAGGCAAACGATGGGCTCATCTCGTCATATTTTACGAATTCACAGCAGAGGGGGCAAATGTGAAATGTAACCCTCTGATAAGCGAGATCTATCCTCTAAACTAATAACAGTTCCTCTGACTGACCTGTAGTCCCCGAAGTCGAGTGTGAAGGTGTTGGGGCTGGCGCACCACCTGCGCACGGTGGTCAGCGGCCACGTCTGCAGGATCTCCTTGGTCTTCTCGTCCAGACGGAGCACCGAGTCCTTGGTCACGCCCAAAAGACGAGGCACTAGCTTGTTCTTGCCTTTCATTTTTTCCTGTGAGCAATAAGTTATCGTTACAAATGCTAAGTACAATAAAAAAAAAACAATTTTTACATGGACTTAGTAAAAATATATCAATTTTTCGAAAAATAAGCTAGTTTTAGAAAAACTATTTTATTCTCACTTATTGATTAAAATAATTTAACTCGCATTCTTCGCTCCAACCAAATCATTTATTTTGCTAAGGGTCTACCAACAACAGTACCACAATCTAAAACATTTACTCCATATACAACCTAACTACATCTACAAATATGAAAGTGCTCAACACCTCCTACCTTGACGAGGAAGAAAGCGACCCCATAAGTCTTGAGGTCCCTGGCGCTCTTGGTGTAGAGCACCTTGGCGTCGAGCTCGCTGAGGCCCACGTGCTTGCGGTGCTCCTTGAACACCTTCTTCTCGATGCCCTTCACCTTCACGTACGACGCCGGCAGGAACTCCTTCAGGCTGCGGACATCGACAACAGTTAGTGTGTATCAAGAATATATCTCAAAGTTAAAGATAGTGTAATACATCGGATCTGACAAAACTAGCCCAAGATACAAGTTTGGGTGCCACAAGCAAATATTGTAAGTAAATAATAATATTGTAAATAAATAAATAAATAATAATAATAAATAGTCTAATTGAGAGTTATAGATACAAATTAATGAAGAATAAAGTCCATTTTAACTATAATTTGGTTTTTTTAATATGTTATATTTACTTATACTAGTTACGCACTATTGTAATATTTCTGACATTATTTTTATTGGTGTATTTTTGGTTGTAATCTGCAAATACTAATCGAGATATGTAATTTATTAAATTTGATCGTAAAAAACGATTTAATACTACCATAATTAGTTAATTGGATCTCATGCAACATAATGTAAATACAACTCACTCTAAGAATCCCGGCGTGTGTTTATCCTCTCTGTGGTCACCGAATTGTATCTGACACTGAATGCCCGCGAACTCGCACGCTGCACACAACAATATATAATAATTTAATTGAACTTCTTATCTGTCACAAGTCATGAGCTGAAGTATACAGTGTATATGTGTATATGTGTACCCTTGTCCTGCGTGACGGGGTGCGTGCCGTCGAGGATGGCGTCCCTGGCCTGCACGTAGAGCAGGTTGAGCTGCACGGGGTCGCGCGAGTCGACGTTGCGGTCGCTGAAGAACAGCTTGCGGCGCAGCAGCAGCGTCTCCGCCGCGTCCACGCCCTGCTCGCGCAGCGTCTTCGACGGCTCCACCCAGTTCACTGCGCAGCACATACAGTACAGTATACACCACCCACATCTACACTCATACTATTACTAACAGTCATAAGGCTAAGTCATAATGACAATACTCATACCGATATTAAAAGTGCCTGGGTGAGGGAGCTAAACAGTACGCTAGGATAAAGATAATCATTTTTCATTAATATATTTTGAATATCTCTTATTATATAATTTTCCTATTTATCTTGGAATTTTATTATATGGACACTAGAAGATATATTATCACTACATTCCCCCACCCTAACTTAAAGCCGTGCCACAAAAACGAGCTCATCAGCCATAGTGCAGCCCTTAGAAGAGCTTTAGCGTATAAAGCCTAACAGAAAATTTCAGTATTTAACAACCTCGCTATGAACCTTGATATAAATTAGCAACCTCACACACCTTTGGCGGAATCCACTTCCACACAGTTACAGTTAGTAGTTAGTTGAGTTAATAACTGGCTTACCTTCATCATCAGTGCGCAACTTCTTCCGAAGCTGTTCCATCTTGGTGTCGCGCTCCTTCTCCTGGTGTTTCCGCTTCAGCGTCAGGGTTCCGTAGTTGGGCTTCTCGCACGGGTCCGGCTCGTCTTTTTGTTCTTCGCGGACCTGGTCAAGGAAGATATTGTTGATATACCAACTCATATATTCACCACTAAAGAGTTAAATAGAGACTTCCCGAGTATTATTCAATATAAAGCGACCGTATCGTCACATCACTTATAAATATGTATTATGTTTGAGCGTATTTAACCTTTAAAAATCTAGCGTCAACTTTGGTTGATATAATTTTTTGATGTAACTTATTTGACCCATTTTTGTCATTATAGTATATTGTATTTGATGTTATCATACAGGTCCAAATATTTATAATGTACCATTATGTAGTATTCAACGGCTTACCAGTCCATACTCGTCGTAGTTGGTGATGCCGATCTTGGTGCAAATCACCACCATGAGGTTGGCCACGATCTGACTGTCGTCCACCAGCAGCGTTTTTACCGTTCCTGCACAATACAATCTTTTGGTTAGTATTTTATCAATCTTCTAAATAGTCTTACAAACGATCAAATTGGGCAACAAAATATCGCAAAATGACTCTAATAAATATACAACAGTTAGTGCAAATAGTTTATGACCAGTTTTTTCGTCTTACGAAGTTATAAGGGGCAACCCATATCAGACACAAATTTCAGACTCTAGTAATGAGCAGAAAAATCAAATTTTATTTTACCCGAGGATAAAAGCCGAGAACTCATTCAATCGTACTGCAAACACTACACCAATTACGAGGCAATCAAGAAAGTAAATCATGGTGCGTACCGTCTAACATGCGCACGCGCAGATTCCTAGTCTTCTTGTTGTACTCGAGAACGTCTCCGTTGCGCAGCATGTAGTAATCAAGGCTGCGCGTCGCTTCCAGCCATATACCCTTCTTGTTGTCCTCGTCGGATGCCAGGAATAGCCCATATTCTTTTGCTGTAGACGAACAGAAAGGAATATGTACAAATGCACTCGCGCTCTTTGCACGCGAAGTGGTAAGTAGAAGAACTAGTGAAACAATTTAGGGAGCTTTATCCCACCTATGATATCAAGCCAAGTCTAATACCATATCGGACATAAATTACAATGCGGAATAACTAAAATGTGGTCTAGTTTTATTTCGACAATTAAAATTTATTATCAATGACAAAAAAAAATTGATGTTTTTAGTTGCATATCGAAACTAAACTGCACTTCAAATATACCATACCCTACTCGCTAATTAATGCAATAACAAAACTTCAGCACTTTTTCAACACTACAGATACTCACGTTCCCCAGAGCTGGCCTCGAGGATCTTCTCCCTGATGATGCGGCACGCGTCGTACACCTTCGTCGACGGCTCGAACTGGATCGTCTTCACCACCTTGCCGCCGTCGATCGAGATCTTCAACGATAAAGACGACGCCATCTTTACCAGCGAGTGAGTTCTGTGGACAAGGTATTAACATATATAAGTAGTGCATAAGAACGTGTTGATTGTTGAGAGGTAATCATCGTCAGTCGACACTTGATCTTGGACCTTACACCAATATGAGTGGTATCGATTTGCTGTGTGCGTGTAAAAAAAGAAAAAAAATATTGGACGAATAAGGTTAAAGGATGCATAAGTAGACTTCCTCTTCGATGTGAACTTGTGCAAAATTCTGTGCATGGATGTTACAAAGTCAGTTTGGCTTGGTTTTTGCTACCGACCATCTACGTGATATTCTCTTGTGAAGATACAGGCCCTATTGTTAATTGTGTTAGAAAAACTTGCATTAAATATTGCTAAGAATCGAAGAAGCGATCCATCATTCCACAAACAATATCCGAAACCAATGAAAAGTAACAAACATTAAACTCACTTGTGTATAGTAGCTGTCCTGTAAGGTGTGTCCTGTGTGTCGCGTTCGAGGTCAAGGTCTAAGGAGGTGGCGCTGGGCCTCCTCCGGCGCGGTCGCTCCTGGCTGAACGATCGCTGGCGCGGCCGGGGTTGTGGTGTACCCTGGAATTAGTCCTATTTTTATTATCGAACATCCTGAATTTTTAACCGACTTAAAAAAAGAAGATTATCAATTCAACGTGTATTTTTTTATTAATGACGAGATCCATTCAGCTGTTTTTGCGTTTAGTTCTAACAAACATCTAAACATTTGCATAAATTCGCATTTATTATATTAATATGTTTACACTACCAAGTAGCTACACAACTGAAAACAACTATAAAGAAATGTTTTATATAAATATCGGAAAACTTAATCTATTCTTCAATCTTCGACTTCGAAAACTAAAAAGCCTGCATCCGATGAAACCATCAGGTGACCCATTTCTTCGTACGTGAGAACATCCACGTTTACCTATGACCTATATGTTATTGACTCACAATGCGCGGGGCGGTCAGCCGCCTCCAGTTGTCCTGCAGCGCCGCCTGCACTCGCTCGCGGACGCTGCGTCACGATGTCTCCTGTGCTTGCGATGGGGTGATACCAGCTGCCACCTGGAGACAACGACAACTTCTTCAGATGGGAGACAATGAAGAAAGGAGAAACACAAATGTTCAATAATTGTCATCTATATGCGAATTGATTTCGGGAATGAATCGAATTGTTGAGACGAAGGAACTAAGAAGAGTTTGTTTATTTGTTGGCGTTAATCTAAGGAGCTACTAAAAATAAAAAAAAAATACTCCTGAGGAAAATATTTATATCGAAAAAACTTTTTAACGCGGGCGGAGCAGGCAAAAGCAAGTCTCAAAACAAAAGCATTGGCCGCGTTACAAAAATAAATATACCTCAAAGTATAATCAGTTCCAATTACAATTAAGCGGTACAATTTACCTAGTATGACCCGACCTTGACATCGACACATTAAATAAGTTATTACATGAATGAACGATTCGCAGAATTATTATACATGCAAACAAAACGATTTTTCCTCGTAACAAAGCACGTGACGCACCTACAGACTACACCTTTTCATTCATAATTAATTACATTCAGCGAACAGGAATATTAATATTATAAAATAACCGATAAATAGGAGGAAATATTTATTCAGGATTTTATCCGTCCCTGTGCCAAGCGTAGAAATCCATTCAACGATTAAAGGCCGATTCAATTCATTTCTACCGGTAACTAGGCGTTGGTGGTACTTGTAAACCAATCAAAATAACTCATCTGTAATCAAGTCAATACTCTATGCCAATTGGACCATTTTGAATATGAACTTTACGCGAGGTGTTAAAATTGTTTATAGCCATCGACCATTACACATGAAACAAACAATTTGTCTCCAAAGGGGTAGGCAGAGCTGCAACAAGGACGCTTACTTTCGTTCCGTTCCATGATGTGATCGGGGGCGAGCCTATCTTCATATCGGGCACAAAATCCTTACTCCTGGTTAAGACTGAGCAGAAACACCCAATACCACTGCCCGACCCGATATTCGAACCCAGGACATCAGAGCCGCATCATACCGCACACAATACAACTAAACCACCGTGACAGTCATTACTAATTAACTAACATCCAAAATCTACATAAACTTTCTTATTATTAGTTCTTGGGGAAAATTCAATTCTACTTTTGTTCTGATGGTTTGAGTTTTGAGTTAGGGGGAAGTTATAAGTTACAGCCAGCCCCATGGGCCCGTAGCCATCCGTCTTCAGTGAACTTGCCGTGCGTACGACGCGCCTTTCAACTTTTTAATGCGTCGCGTCTAATTTTAGCTACCGACGTCTGTTTTGTGTTTCGAGCAATATTAACTATTATTTCTATTTTACATCATAATATATTGCGTGAATAGTAAAAGTAATAAAGAAAGTTTATTTTTTGGTTAAAACAAAAATATCCTTTTGCTTATTTACAAGTTTTAATACATATATTACATAATTTATTTAATATGGAAAGAATATAACAAGGCGGCGTCATTATTATTCATTATATAATTAGCAATAAATTGTGGAATAATAACATATCTATAAATTAGTCAAGGATACAAAATTCGCTGACCACAGGAGCAGGATAACCATTAAGATATACCAGCATTTGTACTCTTTTAAAATTATTATCAATAAAAGTTAGATATGTTTAATTTTAAAACTCGTAAGTATCAAACACATCAAGACACTGAGCCCATTCAGCATAGACGGGACTATTAACAGGTAAAAATAAAATAAGAAAATATAATTGTAAAATGGAGGTAGATATTGTAACTTTGACTTATCAGATGACCAACAACTCAGTCCGTACCGCGACTGCGAATCTCTCAAAAATTCTTCCAAAAATCCTCAAAATAGTTTTATCTCAAAAGTACAAACAATACACAAAAGGCGCACCCATTTCATGACCCATCTTTCGCCCGATACAGTCTTCCAAAAACGTGTCACGAACGCTCCGCTCCCGAGGGACCTCTTTCCCGAACACAAGGCGTCGGCGCCAACACCTGCGACGCTATTTCTATCCTATTTATAAACACGGATGCTGTATCTCAGGGAGATAAAAGATCGATTAATTACAAGTCTTTGTACTTTTACGGGCCACTTGTGTATGAGAGTAAATGGTCAAACAAGTCACGTGTTAATAATTATACTATTAGAGGAATCGATGCGTTGCGACATGTTAACGATTTTATTTTTAATATATTATATCTGTAGCAGATTCTTAACTGAAGATAAAAATTATTTAACTCTTAAGAGTCTAGAAACTTCTACATCTAACGCTTTACGTCCACTTTCAGATATATGTTTTGGTTTTCTTATATCAATAGTGCACATTATTGTAATACGGAAATCTGTTATTTCGACTTAACTCTACATACAAGAGACTAGCTTAACACTGCAGCGCCACAGAACTAAATTTTTGAAACACTTATTACAGTACTGTTCCAAACTATTATAATATTATTATGAATCATCAGCAATGGTTAAGCCGCATCAAACTTAAACACAGCAATAACTAGCACCTAAATCCCATAACTCACCATAATGTTAAAATTCCATCCATTTCAAATAATTCACACCCTCACGCGCAACCATTTAAGACTCACTTTCACATCAAAAACGTGCCCCAAAAATTCATTAAAAAGCCCGCAAGCAATAACCGAACTCGCACCCATTTAGTTTTGCATAATAACGTAGTGAGCGGCTTCGCGAGTGTTGACTGCGCGCTGTGGAATTTCGACCATCCCATATTACTTTTGATGGGACGAGTTATGGCCCAAAGTACGTCATTGCGACACTATATTAATATACGTAGACATACAATATATTACAAAGCACACACTACAAGTAAGGTGTTAAAGCGGCCTTTGTTTTACTCGCTTATTTCCGTTCCATGTCACAGGTCGAGTGTCGCGATCTTCATCATAAATAGGAAATAATAAAGGGTGTTTTGACAAATATACTACACAGGAAACCTTGCTTGCCTAAAGGCTGACCTTTATACATTATGACTACCCAAACGAGCTTCCATACTCTTCTGCTCGGCGAAAGAAAAGGACAATGTGTTATTACCTATCTACGCAGAAACTCTAACATAGTAACATTTGTCGAATCAAAACCCGTACGATTTCCTGACCCTGAAATCGAAGACAGAACCACACTACAACAATCTAACTGCACAGTAGGGATGTTATGGAGCTCCGTAACCGTAACCGAAACTATCGGATATCCGAAATAAAAATATATCCGTAACCGTAACCGTATCCGTTATAAAAGTTTCGGATAAGTTACGGATAATATGTTCCGACACGTTTTTGTTTCACCGTTCACACGCTACGTGAAATTTGTATAGTTTGTTATTTTTAATCATAACATAAACTCATTCATAAATAGTATTTCTTTTTATTGAGTAAAGTGAAGTGAAATGCGTCCAAAGTTTTTTTTTTTTTTTTTTTTTTTTTTTTTTTTTTTTTTTTTTTTTTCTTGGTTTTGTTCACGTTAATTTTGCAAAATATAAACAGTGTGATAAAAACTTTTCACGGAGAGGAGGTGTCACTACTTCTAAAACACACAGTTTTTCCGAACACCTATGTCTCCCAATTAGTTAATCGATAATTAATAATCGACGATGACGATGAACAATAGTTAGTATTCGTCACCCTACTGTATTACATAATATATATATATTTTTTTTTATTTAACTTTAATCAAATATCCGTAACCGAAACTATCCGAAACTACCGGATAATCCGAAATAATTATTATCCTTAACCGTATCCGAAACCGATATAATTTTATTCCTATATCCATATCCGTATCCATATCCGAAATTTCATATCCATAACATCCCTGCTGCACAGTCATTGAAGGCGATGGTATGACATATTTATATCCCGAAAGTGCCTCATCGGCAATAAAGAAGTCTCGATGGCTCTTTATTTTACGAGCCGCTTGTAATTTAAGGGGTGAATTTTAAATACGTTTCAAACGGACGTTATGATGAGTGGGTTGTGAAGAAATGCTGTTAATATTGCTGTGTTTTATTGTTTTGAGGGAGACGTTTTGGGGTCTTGCGTTCGGTGGTATGACAAAATAGCGGTGTTGTGGAATGAGACTGAACTTGCTTGTGTAATCCGCGAATACTTTTTGGTTCTGGATGTTACAGTAAAGCCTTCCTCATCTTAGATACTGGACTTTAATCTTTGTGTTGGATCAGGTCATAATAAAAATCATTATTGCCATATTTTATAAAGGAAAGAAGGTAGAATCTGACAAAACTCGCGTAACTTTTAGTTGCTAGTACATTTCGTTAATATATCTGCGACAAACTCAAAACACAATATAAGACTACAATACCCCGCAGACTGAATGCACTATAAACACTACACCACTGAGAATACAGACGGAAGCTAAAACAATAAATAATTGTAAATCATTCCACATTAACATATTCCTCCGAGAGTGCGCTAACGACATATGACATTTTAATCGCTTGGAGGGTGATCGAAATTATGCGGTGCGCAGACGCAGGGCCGGCGGGGGGTGTGGCGGGGAGACGGGCGCGTCGCGACGCATCTCACGGTTCGATGAACCGACAGACGACGCGCCGACGGACCTGATAACCGCTATCGCACGCGGACATTTCGAGATTTTATTTTTAACAACACTTGTATGCGTTACTGCTGTTGCCGGTCGGTATGTAGTGTAATCATTACGGATTGTGTTGGGATCATTATTTAGTTTGCGTTGTGAACACGTATGAAAACGTAATTGGAACGGGTTTATAGAAATTACAATATTTTTATCAAATTAGATGTAGGCATTATTATAATTTAACAAGAAGGGAAGAAGCGAAACAGGAATATAGCGATCATTTTTTAACTACAAGTTAATTTTCAATGTTTTTTTATATACAATATACATAAGATATTTTTAGAAAAACAGCAGTTGCCCACAAAACCACGTAATCTAAATACGAAAATGTATTTGTTGCTTTGTTATTCTTACGTTGCAACACCAACAGATCGACATGTTTTTACAGATACTTTACGACAGGATAATAAAGCCTTAATTTTACATCAGGAAATCAAGCACATGTGAACTTTTAATCCGACTTCCACATGAGCAAAGCCGCGACCAACAACCAGTTCATCAAATGACGCATTGCGTATTGTTTGTAAACGGCGCAAACCTGTGGGAACCGCGTCAAGTGCAAATCTCACATTATCTTATCAATGTTAATATTGTTTTGGAGAATCTCCGCTCAGCACTATCAACGATCTAAATATCGTTATCAGTCACACAAAACTACGAGAGTTCACGGAATGAATGGCGAGGTGAAGTTTGTAGTACACTTGCGACGTTTAATGAAATAGAACGATTTATAGTACAGCTGTAAAATAACTAACATAATATAACATAATGTACTAATATATAAATTTGCATGCTGTGGTCTCCTATAATTGAAGAGGCACGTCACATTGTTAATTGTACCAAGATTACGACATTGTATTAATTATACGCCGTGTATCCTTTGTTGGAGGTCCTTAACTAAATAAATAAATAATTCTGATGACCATCGAAGGAATTAAATGTGAGATAAAGTTTTCTTTAACATTTGTGACATTCAATGAAAATATAACTTTTAAAATTAATCTAACCAAAATAACTAGGCCATACTAATTCTGCCGACCGTCAAATGTCACTGCATAAAATTATAATTTTTGAACTACACTTTCAAGTACTATTGAAACAATACAATCAGCAATCATTATGCCGCACTACCAACAGGACAATCAGATTGAACATCAAACACTAGACTTTAAAGACTTTACTATCAAATTGTTCGTCGCAACAGGTCGTGCCAGCAATACTTTAAGATATTTTAAGCAATGTAGCTTCATTACTGTGGTAGTGGGCGGCGTGCGAGGCGCCGTCGCGACGCGTCGTCCGCGCTGCTAGGCAACGGGACGCGCCTGACGCCTGACCCCATCCCGGACGAAGTACATCCACGCATTTTGCGATGTACAAATATTAATACTGAGAAGCGACGTATGTGCTTTGATGCTTAGCACCGATATTGACAAAATAGAGATAAATCCAATTAGGGTGTTTTGTTTACCCTCAAGCTAAGAACATAATGTGGATAGGTAACGCAATTAATGATGTATATGTGAGCCACACGTGTTCTAGACAGACTCTTGGTTATGCTGTACTATTCGGTCTACTGACTACATACCTAATTCGATTTCTTGGGTATTTATGCACTACGCGCTCGCCCTGGCCTTCGTGCAGTCCTACGACCGTTTATTTTATTTCCAGTCAAGTTTCAAGCTATCAGTGGTAATAAAAAATGTATATAATTATAAATAAATTACGTCGGTATTACACAATTAACAGTCATTTTCAAGGATCCCGATCTTAATCTCCAATCCGATTCCAAATGAACCAATGAAAAGAACTCATTTGTAAGCGTGTCAAAAAAAATGTTCAAATTGGTCCATTTTTAACATAGATTAAAAAAGCGATTAGAGTCTTTATTGAAAATGGCAGTATAAATACATAGTGTGCGAAAAATACTGAGTTACAGTAGAACTGCTACCCAACACAAACTAACTTAACCAAATCAATCACAACCAATCAAATCACTGTATCACATCGCTAATCTGTTACACGAAGAAAAACAGCATCCCTCCGATTTACACAAAGGGTTCGAAGACAAAAGCCAAGTTGCGGTCGAGTAAAAATCTATTATAGTGTTTGGTTACCGGTGTCGGGTGACGTCATTTGTCATGGCCGGAGACGTTTGTTTAGTGGGGGAACAAGATATCTGGCTAATATCCGCGACGGTCGCGGAAGTCGCTTGATTGATCGGACAATGGTTAATGCTGTCGGATGTGGGGTACATTAGCTTATGGGCGGTGTGATGGGAACATGGTTCGATTCTCGAGTGGTACCGTTCAGCATACAATATTCGATTTATAGAGAACAGATCTTGGAGTGGATAAGAAACATGAATTAATACTTCTGGATTGATATAATTTTCTTTTTTACTTATAATTGGTCTTAAACCAAGCTAACTCGTATGTGAACTCATTTATAGCCAAATAAAATACGTGGGGAATTCAAGGATGTCTGATTGTGGGTGTAGTGCGCATGTCCTCGGAGGCTGGACGGTCGATAGACTCCGGCGCCGGCGGGTCTGGCGCCGGGAGGACGAGGGATAAGGCGTAAGGCGGTTTACCTAACATTCAAATTTAAAGTCTCGAACAAAACTTTGCGCACACTCAGCCACAAAATGATCCGTGTTTGAACTTTAGATGGAGTAAAATAATATAGTCTTCTATGAGAAATTGATCAATACTAAATATTCCATGCGGTCCTAAGAATGCCACACGCCATCCCGTGGGCGGTCGGCACTTGATGACCATCATTACGAGCCATGTGCCCCGCCCACCGGCAATTGGACTTCAATACTCTATACACGCTTCCTGTTCTTATTGTTGGGCATTTTCACCAACCTTGGCCTAAATTAGGAGACTCTTGAGTACCTAACAGATATGTTATTCGGAGATCGAAAAATAATAATTTAGCCTGTAAAGCTGTTTAGGGACAATACTAAAAAAACTGTAAATTAAATATATCATGGAGATAAATCAAATTTTTTAATTTAAACACTATGTTTTGTTTGAATTTTCTTCCGACCTTTAGAACACTTACAACCTTCATGGTCACGGGAAGGATTGATGTGAAATTAGGTAAAATTAAAATACAAACCGCGATAAATTCCGAAAACTAGCTTTATTTCGAGGTCTAACATTCGCGTAAACATAAAACCATTATGTAAATATGGCTAAGTTCTTCCTTCAGCATCGGTGAAAGGACAACAAGAGATCCGTTATCTTGTACCAAAATCTACAAGTAATCCTGTATAACTCATTTAATAGAACAGCAGATCGGAATTCGATGCCCAAAATAATTGACCTATCCTCAACACATACCCAAATTCACGCATCGCAGAATCTGTCGTTTTCTGACAATCTGCCATCCGCACATCCGGACTTCACGGGAGAGGTTGAGAGGTCGAAGGGGGGGGGGGTGATAATGTTTTCTATTAACGAATTAGGGTCGCCGGGGCCGAGGGGGAGTCGACTTGTTGCCCGCAGGACGTATCTCCGATAAGTATCTTATTAACGAATATTTCGTCACGATTCGAACGTTTTAATTGTTATTGCCTTTTGTCGATTGATAATGTGAGTATGAACCTTGGGCCTTACGAATAATGCATCATATGCAGACCGCAGTTGTATCGACGTGATCCAAAACGAGGCGCTATTGTATTCCTTAAATTTGAATTATAAACAGTAAACCAATTTTGAAACTCAAAATGCTAATTCACCTTATTCTACCACGGCCTAAACACCACCTCTGACCAAAATCAAAACCAATACAGCAACAACAACCCCACACCACCTGAAAACCATAAATTTCCCTTAAATTAAACCCAATCAAGCCCCCTTCGTATCACAATACGAGCTAATCCGCTAACAAGCCAGTCGAAGCTCATTAGTGTATCCGAGCAATCATCGCCGCGTGTCGCCGCGCCCCGCGGTGGACTAACAAAGTGTGTTTTTTAGCGAAATCCTTAATGCGGATGTCAGCAGGAGAGAGATGTTGACTAATGTAGTAACAAGTCGATATCCCATTGAGATGAGACGGGATGTCTTTGAATTTCAACGGTGACGAATGTTCGCGTCGCAGACCGAACCAGCAGTGAAGACAAACATATTAACACAGGAGTACAAGGAAAGAGAACTGCGGCGATAGTGTAGCTGGGTCTGGAACGGACTTCCGAGGCGAATGTCCGCAGTTTCAAATCCTAAGGGCACCCACCTCTGATATTTCTAAAATTATGTGTGTATTCTTTGTGAAATGTCGCTTGCTTTAACGATGAAGGAAACCATCTTGAGAAAACCTGCATACTTGAAAAATTCTCTATAGGAATTTTAAGGGTGTGTAAAGTCTACCAATCTGTACACCGCCAGCGCGGTGGACTATGGCCTAATCTCTCTCAGTAGTACAGAAGGCACGTGCCTAGCAGTGGAACAATATATAATATATGACTATTATTATTATATATACATGAAAGGATATACATTAGTACCTTTAAATATAAAAATTGTCTACACGTCAAATATTGAACTTCGAGATGACTATGCTATAAGAAGCAAAAAAATTCTACCCTTTTTTTACCACTAAAATCGCAAAATACAAATGCATCGTTTGAATTAAAACTAAATCTTAAAGCTACCGTATAAACAGGAAGCGCGTATGTATTGCTGAATGGGCCTGCGTTGATGTCTAAACTAGGCAGAACGGAAGTGACGGGTAAGTACCGCGTTGTGCCAATGATAAACATTTTTTACAATCGCAGGTCCTCGCCACGCACATACAAGCCGTATTGTGTCGTGGGTTTAACACTTGCTAACAATTAAATTAAAATTATTTTGGGACATAATATTTGTGTGGCTCCAAGAATCGAATCCTAGGTATCTCACGTAAGGTTATGTAGTACGAGCACCAACGATTTGAAAATGATATATTCCATATTAATGAAACTTCTACTGTAGAATACTATGGAATAAAATTAATTACAAATTCTCGATCTCTGACGTCTACTTATCAAACTTAATAATTAAGACGACTAAATACAAAGACCACACCTACAACTGACCTTCCAAATAAATGGTAATCAAACACGTTCTATCTACGTAACTTGGCTACATAACTAGTTAATTTACACATCTTCCACAGACCGTAAAGATAATTTAAATTAACCATACAAGTACAGTTGACATGTCCTCATGATGCTCTCACCCACGTCCGCTACAAAATATTCACGCACGCACCATATTCGGATTCAAACCCCCGCTCCTAGCGTAGTGCTCGGACGCTGAGCGACTCATCGACTGAGCTAACCTACGCAATGCACCAATTTGGAATTCGCTTGATTATATTTTGTTATGATAATTCAATGTTGTTAATATTGGTTAATATTGGTAATACAAAAAGTATAGCCATTTAAAAAATATTATATGTCCCAATGCGGGCTACAGATGTATTATTCATCATAGGGCTAAAACTTCTATACACCACGTTTATTAAATACAGAATTTTAAGTTTATTAAATTCCGTAAAAAAATTTAATACTCGCCCAACCATATTTCCATGCGATATTTATCTTTAACGTTAAAGCGAGCAATTAACAATGAATAAACACCCAAAAGATACCCAGGGGCTTGGATTCGAACTCACGACTTCCGTCTTGACACTGTTCAACACCTCAATAGACTTTACTAAGACGTTACAACTAAAACTCAACCTTACTGCGTACAAAATAAGGTTGATTAAAAACTATAGGCGCCGTGGCGTTTTTGTCCTAGTGATATCGACCGTATACTAAGCGTGGTACTGTTTATGCTATAAAGAAATGCATGTGAACTATTTACACGTATTAAATCTTATAATGCGCAATAATTACAACGACTACAATGTCCTATGGATCGGAACACGACAGTGCTTGGCGGCACCTAACAAAATTTTTGTTTTAAAGATAAGCTCTGTTTTTTTAGGCCACAACATAAAAAACCTAAATTCAAAAGGTTTAACCACAATAATTACTTAATCACATGATACACCAATAAATACTATATTTGGCGATTTATTAAATTTAATTAACAGCATCATCGAAGCTGACCCTCGGAAAGCAACGAATTATGATGGGGCGTCGATAATGACTGTTATTGGTTGCAACAAACGTGCTGATTGCTGCAGGGGTGACAGATTAAAGAACTTTAACGCAGCATAAGCTCACGCTTGTATCCCCGAAGCGTAAGCAGAGTTATTAATACTACTAGAGATTAGAGAGAGCATTACAAATATAGTGGTTAAAGCATATCGCCAAAAAGGGAACGATCTAACATTTTTCATTCAATTGAAAAACTAAATTATATTTTAATTGCGTAGTCTTATTGATTATATTTCGATTTGGCCTGTAAATGGCTCATAATGCCCTGTGCCCAGCAGTGGGGTGAATAACACTGCAAACTATTACTAGCATATAAAAATGCTTCATAAGAAAATTAAGAAATTTTGAAATATATGGGAGAAATTGTCATTAATGTAGTCATTTCGGCTCACTTCCCGAACCTTTTCAGATCGGATTATAATGAACCAGGGAGATCTATTTGCACGGTGTAAAGAAGTTGTGGTTTGTAGGGGATTATATCTGAAACTACTGAAACAACTGAACCCTTTCCTACAGTAATACGAACACTATACTATTCTTGAATCTAAGTAGTTACATGGGCTATTTTTCATTTATTTTTACTCCGGTAAAAGTTTTCGCGCGGGCGGAGCCATGATCGGAAGCTTATGCAAAATATACTGTGTATTTTGCATCTAAATCACGCCGTATATTCCTTCTTTGAAATGAAAATAAGAAATAGAGGAAATACATCTTTTAAGAATAAGAAATATTACAGTCGATTATAGTACTAGAATCATAATCGCGAATTGAAGGAATTGCGTACACGTCTTTTACAAATTATCCTAAAACTTGGTGATGAAACCCCGTTACTTAACACGCACGGAAATAGTAATAACGTACCGAATACAAGACTGCCAAAACTACAGCGAAACCGCCTAACATCAAAAAGATATTTAGTGTAACGTAACCAAGTAACGCAACACAAAAGGCATGTGGCGAAGCTTAACAAATTCAAACGCGACCCACAGCCGACGCTGAAAGTGAAAACTAAGTAACAACACGTGGCTCTACTTCACTTACCTCGAGCGGGGCCGCACCATCGCCGCGTCTCGTTCCCACTTTATCTAATACTGGCACCCTACTCGTTCTCTCACAGCCTGGCTTTGGTTCTGCTAAGTTATTTTCTGAAGATGTTGATGTTCTAGTCGGGCAAAGAGTAGTTTGTGCACTTGTGCAGTTTGCCAGGTGGTGAGAGAACGGGACCTCCGCCCTCGCGGACGATCCACGGAGGAATGCTGCCCGACCCCGGCACCAAGCCAGGACCTCGCGCTCACCACTATCAACATTCCCGAGCGAGCATGAGGGGTTGATCGGCGCATGCGTATTACACGCGGCGCCCTCCCGCTCGCACACGCCGCGACCGACAGAGACGGGGCAGAACCTTAGGGATGATATTCGGAGGGTGAAAAGACGGTGAAAGATGGAAATGCATCTCGTACTCCGGTCGGATTTCCGCCGCTCGTGATTTTGTTTATTGATTAGGAACGGAGACGAAGACATCGGGGCCGGGCTTTTGGGGAACGCGTTCGGCGATTATTAATCCCCACACGGCAGATCTGTGTGACGCCTATAAAACTGCATTGCCGGTAACGAAATCACAGGTTCTGACACAAATTAGGGTAAAGTTGACGATACACCTGCGGCCACTTGCACAAAAGAGCATTGATTCGGATTACAGTTGGTCTAAATGAAAACTATCCTTATTTTTGTGGGTGTAGGGTCCACAATCGTGGGTCAGGGTGTTATTTTTCGAGATGGATGCCCTATAAAAGTGAATGCAAAGGACAATTATGAATATTTAGGCGAAGAAGCGGACGCGACGGGACAGAAGTAATCGGCGTCGACGCGAAGGGTTGCGTGTTTTGACAACGGGATGGGTGACAGGGCACACGCTCCGTACTCAAATAGTGCGCACACAATGAACTGTTGTCGTATGAAATTACAGCGAATTTCAAATGTTATGTTAGTCTAATGGAAACTGCTCGGCGAATACACAGAAATTGTTGAAATTGTATCAAATGGCATAACCACTCAAATTCCTACACACAACACATATAAATACATATAAGGTAGACACACATTCGTTGCCACAACTTCGGATCAGCTCTAGAAGGTGGCTTCTTAATTCGCTTCATGCTGACTTTTTTTTTATTGCATTGAATGACGAACCGAGCCTGCCGTTCGCCTGATGATAAGCAATACGAGCGCCCATAAACAGTAGAAACACCATCCAACACCTTGCATTACAAAGTATTGTTTGATATTCTATTGCGCTCTCCATTCTGAGACATGAGACGTTAAGTCTTATTATGTTCAGTAGTTACACTGACATGACATTACTTAATATTCATAACTTATTTTTTGCTGCAGCGTTAAATGTGTGTCTAACTTTATCATTTGTAACAGACAAGCAAATATCGTCAATATATTTCAATATGGAATTTAATCGACTGTTTCGTACAAAATTCTTGCTTTGGGTGTACCTTAACGTTTGTTCAAAGAAATATAATATTTCGCATACTGGAGGTCTAATTATTAATAACTCTAAAGCTCTAGGTCTATTGTCTGAGAGATTTTATGTAAACATAGTAATATGCAAATTAATTCACCGTGCTAGGCAACTTGAATGTTCGCTGTTCCTAGTATTATCAAATATGGTATCGTGACCGTCATTTGTCTCTGACGCAGCGAACGAACTCGCTTTGAAACCAGAGGTCATGGATTCAAACCTCGCAAAAGCAAATGATTGTATAGGTAAATATTTGTATCAAGTTTAAGTTTTACGTTCCTCAATATTATGGATACGGTAAACATTTGTTTTAGCGTGGAATATAGTGATGATGGATCCTTACACCACCTTTCCTACCATCTTACCTTTGCTCACTTATCAAATATGTAATAACACAAAAACTATAAGCTTTTGAATATCTTCACCGTTGTGTAAGGGCGTGCGTAATTTACACGTTCTTGAGTTCCTACAACTGGATAAAACAAATTACTACCAAACTCAAGACGTATACATGCAAGGAGTACTGGAAGTTTATCATCGTTACTCCGCCCGTCGATCCCCTTTAAGGGATTGTACGATGTTTTTTATCCCGCCCAAACTGTCCAGCACGGGCGCCGGCGCCCCGCTGCGCTTGCATACAAAGCGCTTTCGCAGACTCGAAATGCTCTTACGTTTATTTTAAGAAAATCTATATGTATCGCTAGGTCCGGTTGAGATTTTTAAATCAGTTGAAGGAACAAGTAAAGCATTTTTGTTTACGACGATTATTGTGATTTTGTTAACAGTTAAAAATTCGATAATCAGAAACCAATGCAAAAATAGTTCAGTCAAATAAAGTACTTGGAGCTGTTTTCTTATACAGATGATAAGAATATAACTGGAGGTATGTCTGTTTTCTAGAAATAAGCACCAAAAAGCTCAATGGGTTTGGATGTTAGGCACATGCTGGACCAAGTTTTTGATTGGCATATAATATAGCTATTATATACATGAAAGCTACTTTTGCTATTTATACTGCTGCATAATGGTCTGACGACTTGAAGAAGCCTACTTAAGATCAAGCTAGTTGACGCTTACTTACGGAGACCTATGACCAACAGCGAACAGCAATAGGCTCTATTAATTAACACGGAAAAGGCCACTCTTAGAGTTTCCTCGCGGGATCTTTGGGCACCCAGATGGACTAAGTCCTCAATTAACATTAAGGTTTTTCATCCCAGAAAAGCATCTTGGGACTTTCCTCGCGAGGTCTCCAAGTTCGAGGTCCTAATAGCAAGATCATGCTAATTATAAGTTATTATTCTAGCAAAACATGTTCGCCTATAATTATAACATCTTTTAATACCACCAACGTGACTAAGTTTATTCGGGATAAAAACATTTTCTAAGGATATTAGTTATAGATTAAGCTTACTCACGTGTATGTAATGTCGTTTGCGTTTGTCGTTCGTTTCGTACTTGCTACTTGTATTCTATATAGGCACTTGTTTGTCTGTCTGAAGGCACTAGGGTTTGCTAGTTCGTCGTCGTCTCTTTCACATCGCAGTGTTTTTACCTGAGGAAGAAAGAGATACATTGTAAAAAAAATAAGTCAACCGATTTAAAAATATTTTCTTGGAGCAATCAGGTAAAATCCTAGAATAGTGTATTAAAGTAATAAACGTCTTAAACTCCGTTCCATAACTCATTTTAATTTAATCTGTTCATGCCTGACCGAAAATATGTCTTGATATTTACGCATAATAAATAAATTGAATTTTGCCCTCGTCCGTTTGTGCTTTCCGTTGTTTAAAAGCGAAATCGTAAAGATAACGGATAACATTACTATCGTATCGTGCTAAAATAAATGGGTGCGTGATCAGGAATCTATAATATTTTTTTGTTTCCTTTTGTTTAATAGCTTTTGTTATATTGTAATTTTCTTAGATTTATGTTTTCCTATTATTACCTACTCTTTTCATTCAATGCTGTATATAATCGTAGATTTATTTTTAGATATGATAAGTGTGATTATTTCCTTATATTGAAGTGTAGTGTCTGTTGAATATAATACTTTTTCCTTATCGATTGACCCTAATTACTCTCTCGTGTAAGGTAGTCATTAATTGTGATCACCGGCCCATGCTATAAGCCGATGCGCGTTGGCGTCCCTTAAATGTCGCACCTACGCGTGACGTCCACAGGTACACATTATATGATGTAACCTTGTTACTATGTCAAAGTAAAGAGGTCTTCGTATAGCCCTCTAGTAAAAATCTGCACAAAATATTCAAAACAAACAATAAATCAAAACCATCTCCCACAAATCGCAAAATCTAATCGAAAACACACCAATAAATTGGTGCAAATCAAAAGAACATAAAGCGGGAGCGCGCCTGCTGCAGCCTGCCGGCACCACGTTGGGCGCCAACATTCTGCCGGTGAGAGGGAGGCATCGTATCCCGCATATATCCGTCCCTTTCTCGGCGCCAGCCGCCCTGGCGCCGTCTGCAAGGCGTCTGCCGTCTCCATGGAGCCTCTTACATAACCTGGAGCTCGGCCTGTCCCGGGAAACACTCCAAATTTCCCACTGTTATGGTAATGTATGAAAATGTGGGAGTGGCTCGTTTTGAGGCAATTTGCGCAGTGACGCTAACCGCTCCGCAAGCTAATTTGTTAACATACTTTAATGAGTAACTATTTGTACTTTAATACTGAGAGGAACTGAAATTGCCACAATCGATGATGATAATAATTATGAACTGAGAAGGATTCAAGTAAAAATTAAGCAACCATGCACTAAGGATAAAAAGGAAACAAGTCACAAAACTATCATAGTTATAAAATTAGACCGTATGGCGAAGAACCTGCTCTCGGCAAGTTCTAATACTTTACGTAGGGTATCTGTTGTCACGATAACAACGTATAACAGCGTCAGCACGTAGACAGCGCTTCAGTCTCGACAAACAACGCATGTTGCATATAAATAGAACTACGTCCTACACCTATGATTAGAATTTAAACACTAATAAATAGGTATTACTTATTGACTAGACTAGACAACGAAGGTAACGAAGGTAGACGAGATCCCTCGATGAAATTCGTACCACCCTTAATAAGCGCTTATCAATCCTAATTAACCTTCCAATACAAATTGAATCCGATATACTAAACCTATTCGCAAAATCCACTACCTTTGTTTTACGGAAAATAATGATTTTAAATTTAAATTTAATATATTCTCATTTATAACAAGACTAGCTGCTGTTTGTGAAGAGTCTTTAAACACGATAGAACATACACTAGAGTACTAAGGGATAATGTACTTTCGTATTATTAAAATCTAAAATCAAAGTAGTAATTCTAGAAATTAACGTCTCCAAACAAACACAATATTTTTCTATTTTAAATGTTTTAAAGTTTTGAGTTTCAGGTAATGTCATTTGAAATTTAATTTAAAAAAATAGACAGTCAAGAAGTCTAATCACTGATCAAAAATCTGAAGTTCCCAATCATGATTACCTGATCAGGCACAGTGCCTGGATGTTGCCTAGTGGACAACACAATAGACTGTTAATGATCATGAAAATGCATTGTAGAGAATGGAACCTAAGCCCTTTCATACCAAGGAGTTGTCAAAACAATGACAAACAATGAACAGCGGAAGCGTCTCAGCGGTCGCCGTAATTGTGTCGGCCTGCTTAATTGCATGCCATTAGATTTATAATGCTCATTTTCATCAATGTTTAAGTTCATGCCTAAATATATTTTAAGGACACCTAATGACTTGAAGTCGGACAAATTTTATACGTAGATAAATATCCCAAAATTCTCGTAAACTCAGTTATGAGTAAAAGCAGATACGAAAGGCGAGAAATATATAGGTATCACATAGCTAAAAAAATATTTTCATGAAACAGAAAGTTGGAAGAAATATGTAGGCAGATCGATACCCTTACGAAAGAACATTGTTAATCAGTAATGAATTTATTTAATTATTACATTGCAACTACAAAAACGCATTCTGCAAGTGTTAAAATATTGTGCGTGCTGCGTAGCACGGGTAAGGAGAGTGCGTGCCGCGTACCCGTCGCTATGTGGGTGACAGGGTGACCCGCTTCCGTCCGCATCTCGCCTGTACCTCGTACTCATTAACACGCGTCGATGTTTCACAACGTTTGCGCGCTTGCGTGTTTTATCTTGTTAGCATTCGGTTTTTAAATATAAGCCATTATAACTCTTTCATTGCGTAAAATTGACTGACCCGGTGACGTAGAGATTGTACCTACCACCGCCGCGTAACTACTGCGTTGATATCCTCGGTACAAATCCCAGGTCGGGCCAAAATCAATGTGACTCGGGTTTTCCATTTTAAAAATTATAGTCGCTGCTCGAGTCAGAAAGTAAGTAATGTAAGCACGTAAAGCCGTTGATCCTGCGCCAGATCACTCTCCGGTCATGTCAGATAGCTGTCTTACCGGACTATGAGGGTGAAGGAACACAGAGTGTATCTGTATATTGCGTACACACTTGTCTTCTGCGTACCTGGCTGATCTACGTCGGGATTAGCCGTCATAACCGAAATGCGTCTAGGAGGGATTCATTCATTGCGTAAAACAATTAACAACGTTTTGAAGAGTAGGTAGGTTATAAAAAGCTAATATGTTGATTTGGTCAGGCACTATACTTGCAACGTACTCTACCATAGCTAAGATAGTAGGTAGATACGGTACTGTAAGCTAGGATCGGCAGTGGCATGCATTTTATGACACCAAGCGGTGGAGCTCGGCGGGCCTTGGGAATCACTAATAAGTCTTAACACTGATTAGTCACATAGAAGGATAGGGAGGAGTTAGAAATATATAATTATTTCCACTTCCCTCCATAGCAAAGCGGGAGACATTATTGTGAACTTCAATAAATTACGTTACCTTCATGGGTAATAGTAGAGTCTTAGCAGTTGAAATACCTAATAGTTACCTACTAGTTGCTCATAGTCTTAGCAGTTGAAATACCTACTATATACCTGCTAGTTGCTCATAGTCTTAGCAGTTGAAATACCTACTATATACCTGCTAGTCGCTAATAAAGAAGCTATAACCTATACTCAGTCACTGAGATACAGACATTTCATCAAGACCCTACTGTATGAGCCCTACGTCCCACGAGATCGGATACGTTGCGTCAGGCCGTGTAGGCGACGCGTTGGGAGAAAGTACTCGCCCACTACATTCCTGTCTTACAACATTGTTTTTGTGGACCAATATCACCTCAAACCAGATTATACTACGTTTGCACTGCAATACTGATGTTAATACTTCGAATAAGGCGCCGCAGAGCCAAAAAACCTTGAAGATTCTACTAAGTGATATGTTTGAAATGTCTGCATTATCGATGTTATAGAATTATCGGCGCTGGTAATTACTTTGACAACGGAAATTAATTAATAATGTTAATCGATATCAGTCATAACAGAGTCGCAGTCAACATTTTCTTTTTTTTCTAAATGGGCACGGTAAATTAACCCCACTGGACCTGATGGTAAGTGGAGTGGGATCCAATAGAAATTTGACTGACGAAGGATGGTTACCCCTCGACAGTCGACACAATTATACCAGCCTTTTTGAACCGGATATACACAGGCTGATCCCGAAAAGCGAAACACTTACGTGTGCCACGGGTTTTAATACCTTGTGAACAGCGGCCGCTATCCGGGCGAATATAAAATATACCCTACCACCAGCACATAGTCTGCGAGCTCCATAAAGCAATCGATCCAAAAATATAATTTCGACAAGTCAAGTTTCATTCACAATCCCTTAACCAAGCTATTCATTCATGTCTGACCTTATTTTAGGTTTTCCTCTAGCACCAACCTCGCCAACTTCACACCAATGATGCCACTATGTGTAAAAGTGACGTCACTAGATGAAACCGCTCTGACTCATGTTACCACATTTATCCGTAAACAGCTTAGCACGTTCAGCTCAGATGAAGCTTAAGGATACATAAGAAATTTAGTTAGTGGTAGTGTCATATGGATTGGGTACCAGCGCATAGCGTTTTCGTCGCTAGTGTCCTTTGTGATCTTGCTTGAATAATGTAGCCAGTGTTATTATATTTGACATGATTATCAGAAGCTGTGCCGTTCAGTTGATTGCAGTAGGTAGTGTAATTAAATAGAGAAAGAGGAGCATCTATCGGGCTAATATCTTACTTATCTCCTAATACATCTGTATAGAAACGCCTTGGTGTAACATTGGAGATCAAATTTGCGTCAAGTTGTTTAATAAGGGTGATTACGCACTACCATGGCGCCGCGGCTCAAAGCATCAATAACTGATATCAAATATTTTCCTTATTTATATGTATTTAGTTATATTATAAAACAAGGAAGGAAGGAAAAATATTGTATCTACATATTATATTATTTATGAATAAATCACAAACCTGCGATAAATGTATGGAACAAATCGCGTAGGCCACGGGGCCGTAGTCGGAACCTTCATTTTATTGTGTAAACAGACATGTCAAAGCCCAGAAAGAATCTAAAATTCGAGTTATAAAATGCGAATCATGATTTACAGTTAATTTCTAGTGCATCTATGACATCTGCCGGACTATTACATAGGTCCCACGTTAAGTACTAAGTAGGAAAAAAATAATATTTAACAATTATAAAAATAATTTTAACAAAAAATTAAACCGCCTTCAAAAACCACTCAAAACCAAAAAATAATTTCACATAACAAGTATATATTGGATACCAATTTTGGAGTCGGTGCCTAATTAAAATTGCTAGTTAGCTATATTTGTTGCATAGTCCATCTTAGAGCTAAATTTCTTCCAAATCAATTAAAAGGAGTAGGTTTGCGTGTACTACAACATACACAGTGAAAGGTGTAATACCAAGCACATGTATGGTGTTTCATCTTTCTATAAGAGTGTAATACACCCACATTTGACCAGCTATAGGTAACAGGGGAAGAATTTGGGTAGCGTACAGTTCACAAATTTAAATATTTTCTTAATAGCTTCCATTTGCTGTGCTGCGGCGTTGTGTTTATCTCCGGTGACGATCTGACTTGCTGACTTTGTACGCTGGCAGCACATTGTTTTCGTATATTTGTTAATGTATTTATCTAGCTTAACTAGCAATTTTAATTAGGCACCGACTCCAAAATTGGTATCCAATATATACTTGTTATGTGGAATTATTTTTGGATTTGAGTGGTTTTTGAAGGCGGTTTAATTTTTTGTTAAAATTATTTTAATTTTTGCTTTTTTGTGTTAGTAAAAAATAGACCGTCTCAATGGCATAGTTGTGTTTCGCTCACGATACGACTATCGCGCTGAGGAGTTACACCTCTGAGTACCACCGAAAAGGGAAAAGGTCTGATGCTATATTATGTATGTAAGAAGTAGATTCAAGCAAACCTAACGCAAAAACACAACTGATATATTTGGCTCACAGTACAACTATCGCGCTGTAGTGTAACACCTCTGCCTACCCCTGAAAAGGGGAAAAGGTGTGATGCTATATGTATGTATGTATGTAAGAAATAGAGTCCACTAAACCCAACACAAAAACACAACTAATGTGTTTCGCACACAGTACGACTATCGCGCTCAAATGGTACACCTCTGCCTACCCCTGAAAAGCGGAAAAAGTGTGATGCTATATAATATATGTATGTAAGAAGTAGATTCAAGCAAACGTTACGCAAAAACACAACTGATATATTTCGATCATACTATAACTATGGCGCTGTGGTGTTACATCTCTGCCTATCCCTAAAAAGGGGAAAAGGTGTGATGCTATATACATATATGTATGTATGTAAGAAGTAGAGTCAATTAAACCCAACCCAAAAACACAACTTATATGTTTCACACACAGTACGACTATCGCGATGAAATGTTACGCCCCTGCCTACCACTGACACGGGGAAAAAATGTTTTGCTATATGTATAAGTATGTAAGAAGTACAGTCAACCAAACTCAATGCAAAAAAATAACTAAATACGTCACAGGAAAGCTAAATTCGCGATTTAGTTTTCTTGGACGACATAATTATTCTAGTTTTTTTAATTTTAAAACCAAACTACCGAAGCAATCTTGAAAAAAAATTTATGGGACCAATCTGGAGAGAAATTCTTTCGAATAAAAAAACAATTTTCCAAACCGGTTCATAATTGAGCGAGTTCTGAGGTAACAAACAAACAAAAAAAAATTAAAAAAAAATCACGTCGAATTGATAACCTCCTCCTTTTTGTTGAAGTCGGTTAAAAAACAAATTATACGTGATATGACTGGATGCTTTTGCATTTATTATCTTGTGAGGTTGTAAATGGGATCTGCTTACGCGTCTGCTTGACTTGAATTTACACACAGATAGATCAAGACCTGGATCAACACACTAGCTCCTTTTCATTCCCGAAACAATGTACGAAACGCCTTAATTCCCAGAGAGGAGTCTCACACAAAACCCGCTACAGTTTATTTTTGAGTCGCTAGAACCATTATGCGACTGACGCCATTATAATTATTTCACTTAACAGTGTTATTCCTGGCAGGTCGGGTGATGACATTTATTTTCTATACAAACGAGATATCGCCCTTGACGGCGGTCGTATGTGATCATCGCTCAGTCATCGGTACGTTGAAATATTCTGTTTTGATGGAATTTACCATTGTAATTGGGTCTTACGTCACCTTCTGTTTAAAATTTCTAAATATGACTTCAGTAATATTTGTAATTTCTAAATATATTTGTAAATGAAACACACTTGTGCAATATAATGTCTCCTGCGTACTTGGCTGATCTCCGTTGAAATTGGCCACCGTGGCCAAAATTCGCCTAGGAAGGGATAATTAAATAATCATTACATAAGCAGTTCCAAACAATAGTTTATAAGTAATTGTTTTTGATTGATAATTTGAATTATTTTGTTTGTCTTTCTTTCACTTATTGGTGTGTTGTTACCACTGTAAGCTTTTGGTTACTTAATTGTTAAATAATTATATCCAAACGTATGACCATATAATAGAGTAATACCTAGATACCTACTCTATTTTCCTCTATCTTTTAGGGGCACGGCAGTGACTTCCCTGTACCTGACGTAGGTACAGCAGCATTCATATAGAGTACCGACTAACGAGAAACGATTACCCGTCCACAATTATGCCGGCCTGTTAGAATTCCGTGACCTAATGCTTATCATGGATGTTTTTGACTGACGATGATCACAACCCCCTCACATAAAAAAGGCTTAATACAAATGCTATTATTTTAAAATCCACTATAAGCGACTGCTCAGCACAACAGATACCAGAAATCAATAAATAATTAACATTAAGATCAAATATTTCAGGCCTCCATTCGCCTTAAACCTCCACTACACCGCAATGATCGTCCAACAGCTAAACATTTGTCCAAACATTTGGCCAAGTGTTGGCCTGGGGCCAGTGAACTCGGTGGCCGATTCCTGTGATTCAACTCACACTGACTTCATTCATGAATATATTGGGATTATATCATATGGAAAACTTGATCGTGGGCGTCGACACACACTATGTCACTTGATGGAACAATATTGAAGTGTTGCAAATATTTTATTTATTTAGAGCTTTACTGTTCAATAAATACTGAACTCGATATCAAAATAAGTAGAAAGGCACAAATGATGCAGACAACCATGCGAATTATTGCTTGCTTTAACGGTGAAGGAAAACATTGTTGAAAACATTCTATAGGATTTTTGAAGGTGTGTGAAATCTACCAATCCGCTCTAGGTCAGCGTGGTGGACTAAGGCCTGATACCTCTCAGTAGTAGAGGAAGCCCATGCCCAGCAGTGGGACAGTACAATATAGGGCTGATTTTATTATTTTATACTCAGCAACTCAACATCTAAATGCATGAATAGTTTATTAAGTGTAAATATGCCCTTAGTCCCTTCGAATTTTTAATATAATCGTAGGCCAAGATCACGCCCAATTTTCAAAATTCCATTTAAAAGGTAAGGTTTAAAAAACTGCATACAATTACGTAGTACAATCCACAAGAGTGCACACCGGACGAGCGAGACGCGCCAATCAGCCAGTGCTCTTGACCGAGTTGTGCCAATGAAGTTCTAATAAGAGCAATTCGGCGGATTACTCATGGCGATTCGACAAACACTATTATTAAACATTTATTCTCTGTATTGCCAGTGTTATAGAGGTTTGGGTTTTTTAGACTACCTAATGTGCCTAATAAATAATAATACAAATTCTGGTGACTATTAAAGGTATGCACAGCAGCACATGCAGTCATAGTTGAAAGAACTAAATCAGAATGTAGTAACATAATTCAATATTTGTCATAATACCTATGAATAAAATTCATATTGTAATATAAACCATATCCAAAGTTAACCACTAAAAACCAAGTAACTGTAAACGATACTATAATAGAATACGAGACGCAAACTTTGACGGTCAATCGGCAAAGTTAAATATGTTAGCTACATCAGGATTTCCTTTTGACAAGGTTAAACATTGCATATTGCAAAAATAACCTAGAGACAATACACCGACCTTCCACTGCAACACGATTTAACGTGCCCAATGTGTAAACTTACAGCGGTTTGAACTTAATAATAACTTAAAAAAATGAAATAGAAAAAATCTTTATTTAAATATAAGAAAGGTGCAGAAAAACATTGCCAGAGGTTCTCAAATTAGTCTAAGCCTGTCTTGAGAAACCAATTAATTAAAGGGTAGTGCAAACCTTGTTACGAGCGCGAAACAGCCGTTTTCAATAAACTACCCCAATCTCAATCTGTAATCCGATTCCGAATTAACCAATCAAAATAAGTTATTTGTAAACATGTAAAAAACTGTTCTCAATGGTAAATTTTCGCGACAGATCTAAACAAGCTATTGGAATCGTTTGTTGAAAATGGCAGTACATCGTATAAAGTACAAACCAAAATTGAAATTGATTTCTTTTGGTATAAGATAACGCAAGCGATGATATAGTGTAGTTAAAATTGAGGAGAAATTATTATGATTCGTACAAATTCTTATCTCCAAATAATATTAAATCTCACTATATGCAGTAATTACAATTATTATTTTCTCAATCAATTTACAGACAAGCCTTCATGCTGCTATTAAATAAATCAATATAGCAATGAAGTGTATACCCAGGCGTACTGTCGTATACACGATCTACCTTGAAGAAACTATACCCACAACTAGTGCAGAAGTGGAACTCGAAATCAGTCGTTTGAATTTCCAATAAACAGGAGACTTCATCGTTGCCGTTTACGGAGAAATTTGGTAAAAAAACCCAGACAGTTCTACTTTAAATGTATAGCTCATCAAAATATACGACAAAAAATATAATAAGAAGTCACAAAACAGGAAATACACAAAAACCAGATGCTATCGACCTTTGAATTGAAATATTAAAAAGCCAGATATATTTTGTCATCCATTGACTTTTTATAACAGCAAAACTTTTTGCATAAATCTTCCGCATACTAATCGATTGACTCATGTTTAGAAAAACAACGTTTTATACGCGAGCATCGTCAGTGGGGCAGTGAGTTGTGCAAATAGTTTACCCTTAGTCCGTGTAGGGGAAGAAACTGTAAGTCGCGATAGCAACTACAACTCAGCAGTCAGCACATGTGTGTTTGTCAAGTCAAAAATACAGAAATTATTATTCCCCGACCAATCTTTCCGAGAATGTGTTCAGCTTGAAAACCTATAGTAAAGATTATCAAGTAGCCCAAGAATTAGATCAATATATCTCGTTTATTATAAAGCAGTTGTGTATAACAAGACTATGTTAATGAGTTACGTCAAATAAAAAGATCTATAAGTGCAAAAAACTGCACATTCGCGTGTGTCAAGCGACAAGCGGAAGCGATAAGCGCCGCTTCCGCTGTAGCGTACACCGCGATGTCATCGTCGGATATAGACGTCGCGAGCAGCGCCGTGCGTCGTGCACTCACCGGCGACGCTACATCGGTGACCCGATTGCCAAATCAGGCGGATTTGTTATTGTTTTACACCTTTACAATTACAATTTAAGCCTTATAGACCTAGAAGCTTAATTCTGGCTGCAATGCGTAGTGTTTGGCCGTATCCACACTGGAGAGGGAAAAATGCAAGTGTTATAAATATTGTAAACATCTCTTATAGTCATTGATTTATAGGATTTGTAGCCAGTGATTTTATCCGTTTCCTATATAGACATAATGTACTCATATATCACTGAAGACAGCAAAACAATATATAATTATGACAGAAACACATAACGTTTATAAGTTGAAGAGAAAATTCGGTTATGATTTCTGATATTTGTTTTATATTCTCTATTCTTTATTTACTTCGTCTGATTTGTACACCACACCACTCCAATCACAGATGATATGAGACCTATAAAAATTTGCAGCGATTTTTATTATCAAGTTTATCAACAATGGAGATAATCTAATTGAATTGAAATAGAAAATTGTATGGGCAAATTGCATACACAGAACAAATCGCTCGCCTAATGACACACTCTACTACTATCCACACGCAGTCAACGGGACCCAAATTAGTGAGCACTAATTTGGGTGCTCAGAAATTAAATTTAATTCCTCATAATGCTTAGTAATTACAGTGGCTATGGTGTCCTTCTTATCGAAAATCAATACTGCTTGCTTATTGGAGACAGAAATAAACAAATACAAGTTATACTACAAAAACTGTGAAAACCACCAAATTTGGTATAGAGATAATCCCACAATAGTGGCCGTCTATTTATTGGATATCGTCGGGTAAACCACGCAGTTTCACACAGAGTAACAGCCAAATCTGCTCCCTATAACCGCACGACAGCACTATCCGTAACATTAACCCAAATGAGACTCTCAATGAGTTTTTCAGTTGTACTGGCCAACTGCCAACTGCCCACTGGGCGTACATCCTTTATCATTCTTTTACATAACCTTATTTCGACTACGTCATTGAGTATGTCTCGATGGGTAGTTACATTGCGTACGCGTTGTGACCACTGCGACGAGGTTCTAAGTTTCGATTGCCGGATTGGTTAGATCCGAGTCTCTGCCTACCCATCAATATCAGATCGGAGACTGCTTACCTATGAAAAGGGAGAGGTGTAAGGGTAAGTATGTTGATTAATGAGTTCTAAAGTTAAAGCTGAGATTGATATTGTGTACGCGTCAAATGATTAAGATTCTTTATGTGTTATATTTACTAATTGGATACATACGATCATTATCGGTTGTCGAAAATGTTGATAATTTAATCTATATCTTTTAGGTAATAAACGTGTGTTCTGTCATAGTCATATGACTGGATGTAATGGTCATTAATGTTTTGGCAGCATAAATGAACTATGAGCCGTGAGGTCTTGGGAACGATTCGCTGATTAGACACACGACACACTGACACACGAGAATTGAGATTTATGGTCGATATAGGCTCGGCATCTATCACATCACGGGACAGAAATACCTTGGCGAAATGGATGCACTAAAACACCTTTGCCCACCGATATAAATGAACTTATGTATAATTATAAAGCATTATCATAACATCATCCTTGAGGTATTAAAAAGAAACTGAACGCGGCGACTCGCGTCGGACGACCTAATTGCGGGTCAGGGTAAGGCCTTGTCACGCGCCTCGTATATTCGATAATATCTGCACTGCACAATGCATGCGTGTACAGGAATATATGTCACACGCTGAATAAGGATACGAGTCCAAAAATATGTTCAACGATTGAATTTGGATGCAGTATAAAAAAGGCTTCAAGACATAATCTAGACTTCACTTCAGTTTTTTTTTCATTCCAACAAAGAAATTTTCGAATTTACCAACCGTTTAGGTTTAGTTTAATGACCGTCTTTTTTATATTTTATAGTCGGTTTCTACTTCGTTTTGCATTATACACCAATGTGTTGCGTTACAACGTAAATACCCAGCTGTTCCCTATCACTTATCAGTACTTTAAGGAAGTTCCTAAAAGCCAACATCCGGAACAAATATTTGCGAAACATTTATTGAAATGGCAAGTTCTCCATTGATTTGCTTGCTCTGTGTAAGTTATTAGTTTATTCTGTATTTATCATAACAGCCCTTTTTTATTACTATCACTTGCGGATCAATGAAATGGTTATATTGGTTTCACCGGTCTTACGGCCTAATGTCGACACTCGGGAGTATAACAACATCCGAGAGAGCATTGCACCATGTCCCTAACCCTATGTATACCCTACACCGGCATACCAACCAAAACCCGCCGTGACCTCCTTCAGCACATATGGGACGGCCCCGAGGTATCTTGATGCACTGAGATAGTTGCGCGGAACCGGCACCAGTCAGAAATCCCTACGAATTGATTAATCTTTAAACTGAAATTTATTGTACGGCCGCCATGTCGTCGCCAACTTGAAGGCACGAAATCCACCCTCTACATCTCTCGTCGACCTTTAGTCTCCAAAAACAAAGGCCGCCACCCGTGACCAATTTCATAGCGACCCTAGTATAATAAACTTGAGGAATCGGCGAGGTATCCAGTATAAGTCCATCTATAGATACCATCCATCACTTCAATTTCTACCGATAAACTAAGCTTCTGACACTGGACAGCGCAATTATTGTTCATTAATATTAATTATACCGAGTACTGACTACAGTGCTGTGCCATGCAGGACTCTACAACATGAAAGTTACCACATTGGTGTATTCACACGTTTTCATACCACCAAATATATTACGGCTATGGAGTAATCCAACTTAACATTAACCAAGCGAAGCTGCGAACAAATGTTAGTACAACATAATAATACTACTATGGTGTACAGCTTCTGATATGTGGGTCGGTCTGAAATAGACTTGTCGGTAGTCAGGAAGCACGTTGCGAAACGTTCTTCGGAGACCGGGCTCGTAAACATTGCGTCTTGACGCCACAGTACGGCTTGCAATCGTTTAACTAAATATAAGGGCGTGGGCTGTAATCTGGGAGCTGTTTGAAACTAACTTAAAGGTTGATAGATATTTTGAAAAAATCTGCATTAGCTTATCGAGTACATACCATCCGAGGTAATAAACGAAGTGCCGTAAACCACGACACGCAAGCTTAACAATTACAGCATAATGTTAGTTGTATCATTGCCTCCTTTTGACTATATATTTAGTCATTACATTTAATGAGAATGACAAGGGGAATGCAGTACTTAATAATTGGGTGCCTTGCCACTGACACGTCTGTGATCAGGTCAGATTGTTATAAAATGATATTCAGCAAATTAAATATAAAAGTGCAGGCGCTTCCAAGCGAGTACGTTACGTCAAGTCATTCTGTTACATAAAAAGCTATATAATTGTGCACTCAATAAAACCTGAGATTTAATGGAGATCACAACAATAAGAATTACTCATACACATGACTAATACATGTGTTGGCGCTATTCCAATGTTATATCATTAAATATACACAACTTATATAAAAACGTGAGAACCATGTCATTTTAAAAACTATACGTCTTCCCGTGTTTATACAAATATTGTCATAAGAAGTCACTGCGCCCAAGTATTATACTGGCTTGGACTATTATAATCAATAAAAAAGAAAAAAGATCGGACCAGTTTTCAAATATTTTGCGGTTTAGTGACACTGCGAGTTCTAAATATTTTCGATTTAATAATAGTACTAAATTTTATTGCTATGCAATATTTATGATCGCGTTACGCGACTGCAGTCAACTCTTTGACGGCTACAATTTTTAGAATAAAAATTAAATATTCTTAGAATGTGGGTGATGTATGCAACGGACGGTTAAGGCTTAGGCATAATTACATTGGACAAAGTTAGCATCTCAATTAATTACTAAATATTGCTTAGATGTACACCTCAAAAACCATAACAAATTAGCTTATTCGAAAAAACGACTCATGGCCATGAGTCACCGACGGGTATTTTACGTTATGGTGACCATCCACGCATTCGTCACCCGTGACGCAGCCGACGAGATGACCGGTCAACGTCAGCGGGTTCGAGACCCAGCGAAAACATAAGGAAAGTTTGTCTCAACATGGATATTGTAGGGATTAGTTAACTGTTGTTAATATTTGCTTTTTTCTGCTCAGTATCAGCCCGGAGTCTGGAATTTGTGCCCGATATGCCGATAGGCTCGCCCCCATCACATCATGGGACGGAACACACTTGGCGAAAAGTGGGTGTCCTAGTTGCGCCTCTGCATACCCCTTCGGGGATAAATGCGTGATGTTATGTATGTATGTATGTAGTTAACTGTTCCCGTCGCCCATTTCGTTTACATCTTAGATTGTTATTAGGATAGGAATCTGTGTATAATTACTTGTTAATAATAGTGTTTACCAATTTCGCTCGAGGCTACGCTCACGTTGTTCTGCATAAACGATGAAAATTACCTTATGGCACTCACGAAATAACGTACCTTCCTATTGGAGAAAGAATTTTTAGAAGCAAAGCAGTTGTTACATAGATTGGCGCATTCAAACAAATGCTTCAATATTACATATCACACAACAAATTTATCGTAATTGGAATACCAAATTGTCGAAGTTCCAGCCCGCGAAAGTATAGCTGGATCTTATATATATAGTAATCAGGGGAGTCGCTACACAGTAACAAAATTATATCGAACGAAAGCCAGTGATGTAATTATAAAAATAAAGATAATCGACTATTGGAACAATGTCACTAATATCTACACTGATAACATAGTTACATAGTTGTACTTATAAATATAAACAAATAGAAGATAAACTTAGACCACCAGTAAATACAATATATTGACTGTCAAAAGGTATAGTGGATCTTGTTGCTTAACATTATATTTTAAACACTACACTGACCATATTAAAGCATTAAATGCATCATACTTAACCAGGCCAAGATAAAAAGTCTCAAACAAATACAATATATAAATCAAATACATATTAATAATATAGTATGTTTTAACAAATTTTATTCTCCGTTAAACATATAATATAATCTAACTTCAACAACAATTATTTAATCATTGTGGAATTCGTTGTTTATGCTCTACTTATTTTTAATTTGTTATTATAAAATAATATGTTAGCATTTAATCACACCAGATTGGTATTGCTTGCGAACACTAACACATAAATAAAATTAAATAATATACTTCATTACTCTAATTATAACATTCATGCAAGAATCATTTAAATATAACATTTAAATGGTACATTTTGTTATTAGAATACATCCAATATTTTTAAAGGCCCAATTTATGCACACACCATAACAGACAAGTGTAAATATCCTATAAATCTATATTAATATAATATGGTGGGGTCAATGTCCACATAATCAGTAGAATTGTTTGACGCTATGACCAATAAGATTAAGATCCGATTCTAATCAATATTCAGGAATATTGTAATTTATATATATGATGACTGTATAACACAGCTTTACATTATTCTAGCAAGCAGTAGTACTACATACACTTCAAAGATCAAGAATATGTAATGTAATTTGTTTATGTTTTATGTTGAACGCATCAGATTCAAGTTTCTGACCTTACACAAGATTTATTGCTATCAATATGAAAACTGATAGATAACCTTCTATTTATTAAAATTAATGTCTTTTATAAAATATTTTTTCTTCCTAGATAAGTAAAACCATTTTTGTTAATATTATGCAATGTCACCAATCATGTTTTGGGAGAGCAGCAAAATCCAAGCATGTATAATTTTATACACAATAAATAAATAATTTTATGAAGTATTTATATTCCTTATTGATACTTATGTTATCTCTGCTTCAAGTTATTTTTAATTTTATATGCCATTAATTTACGACGTCGCATGTGTGAAAGTAAATGACGTCATACTTAATGGCCAGACAGATTTGGAAAAAAAATAGTTAAAGGGTAATTTATATAGAGTATGTCAGTTGTTTGATATCTAAATAAGGAGGACTCGCACGCGAGAAGCTACATCATATCTAGGCGTAGTCATGAGTCGATATTGCCTTCTCTTGTGACATCGATTTTTTCAGTGACCTAAGAAATATAAATAACTATAGTCTAATGGGTGAATATAATGGAAACATACGTTAACTAAGCATGGGAAGAGGCAGGGCCTATTCTAAATTTTTTTCGCGGAGGTGTTTCGCATTGCGTACAATGCCTTTTCCGAAATTTCTCTTATTGCATCGATTTTATCGTGAACTGGACACGTAATGCGTCCTCGCTCCCGACGTATGCTTCCAAAATCGCTTAATACTTTCCTAAAAAATATCTATTTAAAATTTCTGATGTCATTAATGTAGGCGCGATGCGCAAGGCCACTGAGTTAACACCGTAAAATGATTAACACCAATTAAATTATCAGTTTTGGTGTATTACGTGAGGGAGCAAACCTTTCACGCAACGCAGAGGCCTCAGCCCTTCGTAAATTATTATATAAATATTACTTTCAATAAAAAAAAAACTAAGAAACACTATGTCAACAAAAAACCCGATGCGTTTTTCTTTTGTTAAAACAAATGCGGTATTGTTTTCTGCTGACATGTAAACTGAACTGTTCATGTACAACAAGAATAACGACGGAATTAGGTTACAGTAAGCTCCGGATCGATATATTTATAAGAAATCCTGTAAGCTCCAGTCACAAGATGGCGGGATTATAATACGACTAAATACAGAAGTATAGGAGTATAAAAGGAATTGTGGATCAATCGCACGACCTCATTTGGTCGGGTTATACGTCCGATCGCACAGATGTACGAATTCCCATTATCTACGAGTTTTCTGTGGCGCGTACATGCATGCAACCGTCGGAAGTAAGAGAATTCGTACTCGTATCACCTTACTTACCGTTTTTATTCTCCATTAGGGCTTAAAACATCACAAAACACTTATTTTTTTACACAAGCACTCACACGCCCATACAGAATGTAACAACATCACGGGTACAACTGCGCCATCTGGTGCGTTCTGGGTATATTGCAGTTACCTGTGACTAACTTCACACCGGTGGCAGATAATTTTTTTGTAATCAATTTTAATTATATTGTCTTAAACAACAAATTAAAACATAAAACCGTATTAAATATTATAAATTAATCCACGTTAGAACTATAAAACGTGTTTATGCGTTTAAACCGCGTGACGAATAGATTCCAAACGTTCTGTATTGATTTTTGCTACCAGCTGATTCACGACGGAGTGAGCGCGCCGTGATTGACTCATCGTTATTTTTGTAGTTTTGCAGATTGAATGGATTTCTTGGTAAAATTTACGCTCAATGTTATTCTATGTCTTGTATTCATATACGGTAACATCGCCTTAAATGGCGCGTTGTTTTTTTGATTTTACCACCAGTGTGTAGGCTCTAAAGTCTATAACGTAGTAATTTTGTTACAGACTAGCTTTTGCTTGCGGCTTCGCCCCCGTGATTAATTTTCCCGGGGAAGACAGTAATCTATGTCCTTCCCAGGGTCTCGAACTATCTCCATACTAGATTCCATCGAAATCCGTGGGGTAGTTTTTGAGTTTTCGTGTTCAGACAAGCAGACAGATGGGACGTCTTTTATTTTTAGAACTTTTTAAAAGGAACAATACTGTCATACCTGTTTATTGCTTAACTTTGACCGTTTCCGCAGCGCACGCAACGGAAGTTCTCATAAGGAATAAATTTTCACGGTTTTCCACATTTTTCATTACTTACTTACTGCTCCGCTCCTATTGATCACAGAGTGATAATATATAGCCTATAGCCTTTCTCGATAAATGAGCTATCCAACACTATAAAAGAATTACTATAAATACTTATATAAAACAAATTTTTCAAGTCGTACCAGTAGTTCCCGAGCGCGTAGCGCCTTCAAATAAACAAACAAACTCTTCACCTTTATAAAATAGTATAGATAAAGTAAACTAATAGTAAGTAGCTAATACAGTAGGTACGACTTATTTTTGAATTTTGTTTATGTTTCGATGTACTTAAAAAATTTAATAAAGTTATATTGCTTTGGATGCAATTAATAAAAAGGTACTATGTTTCAGCTTCCATGGCTCAGCGCGGCTCGCAGTGTCCCTCTAAAGTAATAAAATGTAGTGCCGCAGGTTCGATTTATGCAGTTAATTTCTTTTTGTTGTAAATATTGATTTGTTTCTGGGTGTTGTGGTAAACTACTTGGAAACTCATACCTAATACAGAATATAATATTATGACTCTATGGATGTTTGGAAGAAATATTTAACTCTCGACGATAAAACTGCCTATCGTAATATTTGAGTATGGTTTTCCCCTTAACAAAATTTAAATAAGATATTTTATTTTTTACCTTCCTGGGTACATTTTACCTCAATTTACATTTTCTTGAGCATTTAAATTTACAATGACAGACGAATGAAAGTCAGCAATTCGAAAAACGCTATATATAGGCCAATGATGTCATACTTAATTTAAATTTTGTTGATAATATAACATCATGGAAATATTATTTAAATATCGAATTAAATACCTCGACGTATTCATTTCAGTCCTCAATTATAATCATTTTAATAATGAATTGCTCTCATATTTTCATTAGGCGTTCATAACATTTGCCTAGAAACAATCTCAAACATTTCTTGTGGTACAATTATAGCTGTATAATTGACATTATTTAAGATATAAAGTTTACATAATATTATTATTCATACTCTAGATTTGATATTATTTGAATGACTAATACAATGTAGTGGTCCGCAATATTTAGTACACACGTAATATTTCGGCTGTCTAGATGGCGTAGTTTAGTATATGTACGTACCGTACTGAGGTCCAGGGTTCGAATCCTATGTCGGACAAAGTTATATTGGATTTTACTGCTCAGTGTCGTCTGGCGTCTCTGATTTGTGCCCAATATGACGACAGTCTTGCCCCCTGTCACATCGTGGGACGAAAGACACATGGCGAATAAAGGCTTGTGGCGACTTGGTTGCCCGGCCTACCCCTTCAGCGATAAAGGCGTGATGTTTATATTTCCAAATTTCAGATAATTACGAAGTATTACGTCAGACTCATGAAAGACTAGCGCTGCGGCTTATGCTGATTGGGATCGGTTTTGCTCTCACATCCATGACATTCGGAATGATGCACTAGGTTTTTGCATTTATGTATTAACTTGATATGTTGTTTATATGCACTGTTATTAGTTTTTCTCCCACATCCATGAAATTCTGAATGATGCACTAGGTTTTTTGCATTACTAGTTTCTATTAATATGATATTTTGTTTACTGGTATATTTTATTTCATTATTTTGCTTGTAATTTATTTGTATGATATTGTGCGAATTAATATTTTTATATTATATTGTCAGTGCGAACACCTTCCTCGCAAACCATTTAAGTAACTAGATCTATAACTATAATTTCTCAAAATGCAATTTGAAATGATGTTTTATACTTTTAACTGCTTTAACTTAATGTAATGGCAAAGTTTTAACTGTCAGGGTACAATAAAACCATATAATCTAAGTAAGTGATGTCATCACGTTATTCCAAATTCCACCCTCACTCATAAACTACGGTTTTCTGTCTCTTTTCTTCGTGCCATAAATATAGTACGAGTGAAAGAGAAGTACATGGACAATTTATCAAAATTTCCAAGGGTCCAGATATTTATCAGAATTAGTAAAGTGATCTAGTTTAGTTGAAACGAGAGAGAAATCAGAGGGGTGGGATCGTTTCTGCCAAATTTCTTATGAAAATAAACAAACTCGGAATGCGGAGAGTGTTATACAGGATCATTTTAACATTGTCTGTGAATTTGTAAGTTTTTGCGCCATATATTGCTGCAAGATCTTGCTAGTCCAAACTTAGCATTATGATCTAGAAACTAGACTGCAGACTAACGTATATTCAATTCCAGGACAAAAATTGACAAGTTGTTTACTGGTGATAGGTCTCTCTTATGTGATAATCCACCTAAGTAGGCACCACCACAATGTTTATTTCTGCCGCCAAGCTGCTGCTTTTACGACGTATGTAGTTAGTATGTAGTTACTGATTTGTTCCTTTTGAAGAAAGTTGCAGCCAGTGTAACTACTGGACATGTTAAGACTTAACATCTCATGTCTCAGGATGGCGAGCGCAATGGAATACCAAACAATACTTTGTAATTCAAGGTGTTGGATGGTGTTTCTACTGTTTATGGCCGGTCGTATAACTTACTATCAGGCGAACGGCAGGCTTGTCTCGTCATTCTAAGCAATAAAAAAAGTTGTGTTTAAACCGTTATAATCCAATATTTCAGAGTTATCCATTAACCATTCATAGCCAGTTTTTAATAATTAGCTAAAATAAACCATGTGAACGTCAATGTACTTACTTGCATCCTTGTCTGCCGTTTTGAAGATATAAATGTGAGCATATAAGTCCTTAAATAGGTAAATACATTACAATTATATAATGTTGTGTTCTAATCAATCATGACTAACTCATGATTAAGTGACTCATGCTAAGGTTAGTCATTAGGGAATCTAATTAAGATGAACGCAAATTATTATGTATTAATTTACCTAGTATCATAATTGATATTAGTCATAGTGTCAAACTGTCAGTGCTTTAACGGTGAAGGAAAACATCGTGAGGAAACCCGCATACCTGAGAAATTCTCTATAGGAATTTTCGAGGTTGTGTGAAGTCTACCAATAGGCCAGCGTGGTGGACTAAGGCCTAATCCCTCTCAGTAGTAGAGGAGGCCCGTGCCCAACAGTGGGTCAGCATATAATACAGGGCTGATATGATTATCATTATAGTGTCAAACTAAGCTAAAATATTTTTGTGTTAAAGTAGGTAAATGTGCTATTGCTGGTGGTAGGATATATTTTATGTCCGCCCGGACAGCGACCACCGTACACAGTGTTAAAACCCGCCATAGTGGCCCACATAAGTAGGTCGTGTTCCGGGATCTGACTTCGTATATCCGGTTCCAAAAGGCCGGCATAATTGTTTCGACTGTGGAGGGGTAATCGTAGATTTTCTTTTGGACCCCACTTACCATTATGTGCAGTAGGGTGACTTTGGTGTGCACGTATAAAAAGCTTAGATGACAAGACCTCGAGGCCGTAGTCTAACTGCTGAATAGGTAACCTAAGTAAGCTATTATATAATGGATATCTCGGTACAGTAAGTATTCAGTGTGACATTTATTTTGTTAAAGCCACAGTCGCGAGCAAAAGGAAGTAATTAATAAAAAAACTATCTTATGATGGTAATCCTCGGTTTAACCAGCAGATTATATGAGTGGTGTGCCTTCCAAAAAAATTGCGTTAAACAGGAGTCAAGTCGAGTATTTGAATCTAAGAACTTTGGCTTCAGCACGCACTACCGAGCCCAAGACATGTAGTTACCTATTCTTTCAGTTTCCGCTTCGATGAAGTGTAATTGCTGATTGAAAGCTTCCGCTAATTCTGTTGTGCGAGCCGTAAATACATTTGTTCGTAGGCGGTATCTCACGGCGTCCACATCTTTCTCCGACACTGAACAAAGGGCTGTCTTTGTTCTAACCATCGTTCTAACACTCATTTTTCAATATAAATTACAGTTAGAAAATACTTTATAATGTGTATTTCCTTGAATTCGAGGAATTTAGACTAGTGTATAAAACATCTTCTTATAAATAATATGCCTAAATATACCGTTTTGGAGTGCAGACCAAAATGCAATGATAATTTTCTTTGTTTTTGTTTTTTTTTGTGTATGTTTTTCTAAAAAATAACTATAAAAAAAACTCTTATTCATTTCTTTCAAAGAAATTCTCATGCTTATTGGAATTTGAATAGAACCCATTGATGGTGTGTCTACGTAAGATTATAATGTTTTACTAGGTAGATAGAAAGAAAGGGCCCGCACACTTACTATATATATAGATCTCTTACGTGACAATGTGTTTGGCTACGTGTCACCGCTTTGTACGGTTTTGTTCGTTTGTATTTATAAATATCTAAACAATACAATCATTTTCCGAGCCTATGGAACCTCAGAATACAGGTTCTGTATTCTGAGTATTGCACCACCAGATGATTCAGTCTGACACATATTTAGAATGCAATGATATGCCCATGTGTTATTCCTAAATACGGAGTGCCCAACGTTGAACGGTCATCGTTTTCCTTCGTAGTTCTTAAAATTGCAATAAGTAACAATAATATCATTTACGTCGCAAAAAATCAAAACATTAATCCACCCCCAAGCAATAAAACAAGAAAATTATAGTAAAAGTTGAACATCACTACGCGATACAATAACAGATAGTGTTGCCCACATGGCCATTAATACATCCCCTCCTCGCCCCCTCCCGCACGTCGACTCTCTTGTTATGTAGATCGCTATCCCAATTGCCTCCATTCGAGATCCATATCTAAGTTGATTCTTGTCGATTCATTCTACAAAAGAATGGTAATTTAGCAACTACAAGTCTGATCAGCATTTTATACGAAGTTCGTGACTCGCATCTTTTGAATATATCGAGGGATAAATAGAAATTTTGTAAGTTTTATAGCTCTATTGTGTACAAGAGACCATCTATTATATTATTATTATGTGTACCAGTGACCAGGGTTTTTTCCTTTTCTAACGTTATGCAGCATTTACACATGCGTTTGTAAGAAAAATATTGTCTGGTTTATTTAACGTGAGATTTGATATTTTATTTCTTACTCTACAGTGCACAGTATAGTGGAGAGCACTTATTACCACTATTTTGTTACGAAAACAATTTCTAAATAGCATTACTACTGTTTACGAGCCGATCATGAGACAAGCGACATACACGTCTTTTCGTATAATAATAAAAAATGCAAAATGTTCAAACATCATCTATAATTAGTATGCGTAGACCTCATTATCCAGTTAGTATAATGCGAAACATTGGTGAATATGGCTAGCTTGGTATCACAATCCGCAGGCTTCACAGCCAGCACCCCCACCACTTTATCTCCGGCATATAGCGGCCCGAACTCGAAGACGAAGCAGTCCTCATACGGAGACATGTCCACGCACATCAACGAGTCATCCAAATCCACTCCATACCCCTCGTAACATCTCGTCTTATCCACAACTCTAGCATCAAACTTGTCGAAGTCATTTGTCAAGTAGACTTTCTTGTCCATAGTAGAGACAGTCTTCCAAACACTGGCCTCTACAACTGTCGCTAATTTGTCATCAAATAGTGAAGACTTCATTGAAAACTGGTAAAAGTCCACATTCAGCTTTGCGACAGCTATATCGTACTTAGGCGTTGGTTTGCTAGAGTTGTACTTCTCGTGTAGTCTCCAGAAGAGAACGGGGTACGTTAGGCTACTGTTTCGGGAGTAGTCGTGCAGAAGCAGCACCCTGTGGGTCGTGCCTGGTTTCCTACAATGTGCGGAAGTCACTACCCACTTGATTAGAATCACGCTTCCGAAACACGCGAAAGACCACGAATTTGACGAGTTCCTGGTGATTGCAGCGAGGTAGGGAAATCTGTCTGACACTGACAGGGACACGTTCTCGTTGAGCGCAATCACTCCCATGGTCTTGACGAGTTGGAAGACGTTGCTGGCTTGTGCGTGTTCCCTTTTGCGCTCCTCGAAGGCGATGTCGGTGGCGAACTTGACCATCACGCAGACGGCCAGGATCGCGATGAGGATCAGCACCGTCAGGATTATGCACGCCGCCTTCATTCTGGGAGAATCATTGTGGAATTTTTAAAATTGGGGTTTACAAATAAATAATAATACTAAATGATTTATTTGACAGTGATCTTCGATGTCGGTAAATGACATTTTGTCATAAAGGTAAATATTGTTGGATAGAGCATAAATAAAAATTAGTGCTTTAAATAAGTATGTAATACGTTTTCTTTATGTTGTAAACATTTTCCCCATATTGTCATAATCCCATAGTAGAATAAATTTTCAAAGGACCTCGTAAACAATTTGTAAAACATGAAAAGAAGTTCACAGGGTAAATAATACGAAACTAATGCGATATCAATAGGACGCAACACAAATGACGATAAACATCATAAAAATGTACGAAGCATTAATTTAATACGGTGTGGCAAATTCGATTCCCGATTGCGGGACGGTTCCGGACCCCAGGAAACTTTGTTACAAAACTGTGATTTATTATCAATATTCTATAGATAAAATTTACATTTTATACAACAGTACTTATAATTTATACTGTAATATTTTTAGAATTATCTTACCACGATCGATTCAGCTTTTTTCCTTAAAAGCATAAATTATTGCAAAGCAAGCATTCCTTTTTGTATTTATGTACCTAACGGTACATACATACATAGAATTAACTTTACAGGAATACGTACATTATATGAAATTTGAAAGCATTTGTTTTCTGAGGTTTTTTTGCAACTTTGCTATTATTTTAGTTGTTGGTACATTTTTTCGATTAAATATTTCTTTTTTTATTTTTCATTTATACAAATAAAATATATAATTTTATTCAATATAAACTATCATTACTTACATAAGAAATTGTATTTTGTATTTGGTAGTAAGTAGAAGGTACTAGGCTGTCTAAGTTAAATTTTTTAACTACAAGACGCAGCAAATATTATGTGTGCTAGTAAAGTCCACAGGGGGTAAGACAAAGATACTTACTTGAAGCTTTTCGCGGTTTTATTCTATAAAGATTTACTGTGATAAAAACGTCATGGTTTTACCATTAATTTTAATAACTTAATATTTTATAATTGATCGGATATTTGCAATATGTGCTAAAATCTGCACGAACACAGAACTTAAACCGTTCCATAGCTTCTTCACTCAACCAACGTTAGCACTTATTAATAAACAACTAAGTAAGTAATAATTTACAAAGTCGACATTTAGACAATAAAACCAGATGCCCTGACCACAGTGGGCAATAAAACAGAAATCTGATCTGATCAGTCAATTAACAGAACCGTAAGACTGGGGTCGGGTGCGATGACCCGTGTCCTGTGCTCGGGGTGACAAGACGCTGGACTCAGGATTGATAAGATTTATTGTACTCTTCCTTTTCGACTAAAGGGGTTGTGGCACAGGGGCTTAGGCTTTCAAATGTTCAATGTACTGTAGAATCTTGAAAGGAGAGAAGTTATGTAATATACGAGGAAGAAAAAACAAAATTTAAAATAGTTATACAATTTTTTTGTAGTTAATATTTTTTACTCGCTTTTAGTAATCTTTATTACGTGTAGTATAATTGACAGGTCCGAATGAAAACATGATGTATTTAAAATTAAGCTATAATACAAAATACAGGTGAATTCATCTTGAAAAGAATTAATGATGGGCGGAAACGGATGAAATGTTGGAGATAATTGGAGGGTTGTTTAGTATATACTTTATAAGTAATATATTATGTTTACGTTGTTCCACAGTAGGTGCTACTAACGTGAAAATAAACAAAAGGAAAAAGCTAGTTGCTAAATTGATGACACGCTAAACACATCAGAGAATCCATTAATTTCTAAATCGTAAACGCCTAAGCCATTAGCGGCATTTAAAATACTATCAGGCCAAATGTCGATGAGTTTAAATCAAATGATGTAGATCATAAATACTGATTAAGTCAATGTGATTACGGCCCTCGGATGCAGCGGAGCGGCTGGATGCCGTTTTATTAAATAAGTACTTTAGTGTTTTATGTCTGGAGTAAGTGGTGTGCATTGAAGGTTCGTATGTATTTGTAATGCTGTGTCGTGATATTCTTAGTACATAACAGAATATTGGGTGTTTTTTTCACGCAGTTCTTTTTAGCATATATCTAGATAATATTTTGATGTAGAAGTTATCGCATTTTTCTTTAGAATATATATTTACTAGTTTAATATTATAGAGAATTATAGAGTTTGGATGTAGAAGGTAATTTCTGGAAGATATCCGATTTTAAATTAATTTTTCACATAATGAAGCCACATTTCCCCTAAGTCTTGAAAAGTAATGTAACGTGGGGAAAATGGAGAGCTAAAGCTGGTGATGGTGAAAAGCGAAAGTTTTGTCAAATTGGCACTTAGTCAAATTACTGGAAACTAAGTAATTCACTCCCAATTATTCCCTGTCTATTCTCCAAGCTTTGTAAATATTCTAACAATACCCACTAGGAACAACATCGCTCCTTTATCAAACTCATAAAAATTCACGCAAACCCTTCGCAAAAAAGATACACAAAAATATATTCATGCGTGATATTTATCTCTCAGATAAATCTGTATGTTTGACACGTATGTAAATGAGAGAAGCGGGGCGACAAATGAGGCGCGACGGGCCCTCCTGATCGTGGGGGCTGACCCCAGGCTCAAGAATATACGACCCATGCAGCAATTTATCTTACATGAGCATATCTTGGGCAGATGGGAAATCTTCGAGCGATTTGTGGTCATCTAGAATTCATTCTTTAACGCTATAAGTTACCCACAGACTACATAAAATGCAGACGCAGAGACAAGCGAAGACATTTTATAATCTCATAAAAATTAAGTTTTTGTTTATATGAACGCGCCAGATTTTGGAACATAAGGTTACAATCCTAGAAAAGCTTTTATTAGTATTATATATAGCCTTGAGTAGATACTACTTTTAATAATTCCTGGTAACGAACTTTTACGTCTGTGGAATTACGAGCAGAAGTTTATATAAAAAAATCTTTACCTACTATATGACTACTATACAAATATGGTTTAAGAATTATAATTTTTCATACAAGAGGAGTCTATACAAATTATGATTTATTTAGTAACATAATATTTAATCAATAGTAAGTTATTAAAAACTTTATGTAAACAAAAATATCTTCAGCAAGTGACAACAAAAAAGGAACGAGAGCCCTGAGAAATTCACCATTTGCAAAAACAATAACAATAAGTCAGTCAATTAGTAGTTTTCGCTGAGTGGTTACGATAAGGGAGTGGCAACGGGACAGGGAGGGAAATATAACAAATTAGAATATTGTCATAACGACCGCCGTCTTAATAGAGATGCCTAAAAAATTAAAAGGGAACCAAGAGATGATTTAGTTAAACGTACTCGCGTCAATGTTTGCTAAATTTAATAAAACAGTATACATTTTAAAATCGGCAGTCTTAATTGGTCGTATTGTACTTACTATAGAGTACCTAGATATGCAATTACTATGCATATTACTTACATATATACGAAAAGAAGGATTATTAATACGATAATACTTATTATATCACAAGACGAAAATAACTATAAATACCGTTGTTCTAGTATAGGCATTGAATTCATTTCCAATTTTTTCTATTTTATTAATTTCTTCGTAAAATATTGCTTCCAGAGAACGTTTCACGCATCTTACCAATCGTATTGCCTGCTAAGCATGTACTTACAGCTGTTTTCAATAAACTATCCGAATCTCAAGCTTTAATCCGAATCCAAGAATGAACCAATCATAATAAATTACTTGTAAGTATGTCAAAAAAGCTTTCTTCTGATTGGTCAATTTTTGAGATAGATCGAAAAAGCTATTTTAAATATAACGATACTATCGTTTATTGAAAAAGGCGGTTAGATATTTTCGTTTTTACATCTGCTTATCCTTTGTATTTTCAGAGCTACAAACGATGAGTTTCATTTAAACATACAACCATTTTAATATTTTCATATAAACAATAGATACTAAGATATGTAAAAGCATCTAATCCGCTATCCTTATACAGATTACCGTCAACCCTCGCAGTTGCGACTACTTCCCCTCGGAGACACATAACATTTGTTATTTTAACCATTAACCGCGTTTTAATTGTCGCCGCGTTTAATGCGACGCCGTTGCAAATTGTATTGCTTATTTTTTATGAGACTTTATTGTGGTTAGGGAATGACAAGAAGTACTCATGTTTTGGTTATAGAGTTTGATGTCGTCGCCTTTGTAGCTGGATAGTACACGAAATGTAGTTAATATAGAACAATTGATGCCTAGTGGTTAACCACCAAGTTGGTTAATAAAATATAATCAAAATTAGACGTTTTTGAATCCAACACCAATTACCTAGACTGGATCACATATCGGTTACATACGTAATAACGTCTTTACTTTTATAATTTGGCACAGGCACATGAGTTAATATGTCTACTCTACAACAATATTTGGCCTACAGATCACTGCTGTGTGTAGAAAAAAATGGCAAAATAAGAAACAGTAGCTCTCACGGACCTGATAAACATAATTATATAGGTACACTGTTAAAATCGTAACTCTCCTTTGGCTTTGTTGGATAAAAAACAACAAAAACATGTTTTTAACTTCTACTTGCAAATTCCCATAAACAGCCGCATTTTGTTAGTGAATCCGTCGCTAATACATAAATATAATATATTGAACAATAAAACTTTATGTTTTGTAACAATACCAAGCTGTAGGGTAACAAATTGTCGGCGGTAGTTGTGTAATGTGACCACGATTCACGAAAACTGTACATTCTGTACAACAGGACGTAAATAAATACTTGCTCGACTATCCAACGCCGGATTTATACTAGATTTAAGTATAGATGTTTGTGCACGCATGTATCGCGTAAATATACATATTTTGTAGTCAAGCATGTAAAGCTGCCGGTCCTGCGCCTGGTCTCCCTTTGGTCATGTCAGATTGCCGTCTCACCGGACTATCAGAGTGAAGGAATAAAAAGTGCACCTGTGTATTTATTACTATCTGCGAAGCTGACTATCTGCGAAGAAGTGTAAGGTTTTACAGACGTCCTAGTATGTGAATCAATCGTATACTTTGGCGCTTTAAGTTAATAAGTACCAAGTTATAACAGTTGTCTTGTTTGTTCAGAAAGATGTCACAAAATAAGTATGGAATAGAATTGTAAGCTGATTAAAATATTATTTAAAACAGTGTTGATATCAGGAAATTACTAAAAAAATCTTAATAAGATATCCATTAAGTAGTCACTATTGTGTTTAGTAAAACGAATTAAATTAGTAATTTGTCCAACGATTGAAAAATCAACTCATTTAATGACCAAGAATACGGTAATATTTGAATCCACAATTCACCAAATATTATGTACACCCTATTAGATATTTTCCGCAGCCCCTAAGTTCCGGGTGCTGAGTGACGTCATGCCGGAAGCTGCGCGCCGGAAGCTCGCGATATGCCGACTGTCGTCCGGAGATGTTTTTTCTCATGACACTGCACTTTCGTACAAAAACTATTTTATAGTCATCGTTTCTGTTATATCTTCTGGAACTATTCATGGGGCACTACGCTTTTGCAGTTGGAATTAATGCAATATTCATAGTGACTTCGATTACAAAAAAAAGCTACATATTAGAGTTTTCGAATTTCTAAAATAAATTCGCATAAGCCAATCAATTTCTAGCCATTACAGGACTGAACGTCAAACGTTCAAAGCTATACAGCACGTAATAATTTACATATGAAGTCCCGTGTGATCCTCCTGGTTACAAGCAGTTTTGATTCTTAATATGAAGCAATCAAACAGCATGTTTAATCATACATTTGTACATATTAAAAGCCAAGTACGTAGATATGAAATTAATTCTCATTATAAGCATATACAGTCTTACTCATAAACTTGTTTTAGCGTTAAGAGGAGGTTAAGAATTGCTTAAATAGCTTTCAAAAACATCACCTAGTTTAAACCTACTTAAGAGGCAAGATGGCGGGTTTTGACTTACAGCTGATCGAGTAAATGGTTATTTTTGGAGTTATTTTTGGATCATATATGCGGTCTTACCTAATCGGCGAAGCTAAATAAAAAGGCATTCAACTGCAGTTCATTCCCTGATCGATCAAAACATTCAAAGGAAAATCTATAACTTGTCCGTTATATAATTGTATCTGAGATGGCGGGGAGATAGTCGCAATAAAATCGACACAACTCGTTATGAATGCCTGATTTATAGCCGTGGAGGGTGCCTTACTCTTGTATGTCGGATAAGATATATTAATGATATTGTAACTTATAGAGCTATGGCCTATGATAAAAGGGAGTCTACTTCGAAAAAGAACGTCGAAACGTCGGTCCGAAACGAAGAAATGACGAACTTCGGATTTATTTGACTACTAAATTCGGATCCGTCACCGTTTTGTAGCTTACCTTAGTAGCAGGATCAATTCCCCTATTTATTCTTTTTTGGAGAAAGCAGTGGAACTTTATCCTCGCAGATGGTTTTAAAAAGGGTTGTCGAAACCCTATAAGTTCTTACAAATTCCATGTCTGAAATATTGCGATCTGATCCGTCGTCGAATCCGTCATCGGATCCGTAACACTTCGTAGTAACAAAACGTGCGATCTGTCATCCGAAACTACGGATTTCGTTTTTCGAAGTAGACCCTAACACCATGTGTGGACTATGGACCAGTGGGGAAGAGTTCATATCACCCGATTCCTATCGGCTTCCCTCTATATTGAATATAATTATCATTAGAACGATTTGCAGACCGTCTTCATGCATATTAGTACCTATATATTGTGTCAGTTTCCCTTTTGAAAAATTTCACCCTTCGCCATTGCTATGGACTGCTTCTTTTTTCTTTTTTCGTGGTCGTAGGATATTTGTATACGCTCGGATAGATATATCTATACACGAGGTGTAAAACCGACCATAGTGGCCCACGTAAATGTGTCACCGGGATTAGTCTTTGTATATCCGGTTTCAAACAGAACGGCATTATTGTATTGACTGGTGCGGGATAATTATCTATCGTTAGTCGACATCATATCTGGACCTTACTCCCTATATCATCAGAAGCACAGGGTTTGCTGTGGCCGTATAAAATAAGGGAGGTATCAACTGTAAAATACAAAAATTTACAAGGATTGTTGGGTGAATATGTTTATCTTACAGAACAACGAAATCAAGTAGTAGTTTCATTGCTATGTTTCAACAGCCAGCATTAGGACTAACTAGTCATAAACAATTTCAACCACTATTTCTTATGGTTTCGTCAAACAGCCAACGACTGGGCGACGCGACGCTATCACTTGAAACTATGGAAGTCGAGCACGACGGCGCTATTAGACTCTCCATAGAACTCTGATCCCATTCCCAGGCAACGTAGAAGCTTGTATGTAAACGGTAAACACCAAATAATATCAGGTGTTGCTGACTTACAAAACAGAAACGTTTTCACGTAAGATGCAGCAACGATTTGCTGTACTAAATTCTTACAGGCCGCCTAACTAAACCCGCTCAAAAAAAAACGATATCAAATCGTATTAGAAAATCATACTTATGAAAGATGACACAACAAGAGTTCCCTATATCAACACATGAACGACCCCCAAAAATGAATTCATATTTTGTCAAAACCCCAATCCGTAAATCAGTTAATCAAGTTAAGTGTTCGAATCCCCGTGACGTTTACGATTCACTCGATCTTTATTTGCGCGAGGGACGCCGCGTAGACAAATAGCTTGCACGGATTTGCGAGATCTCAACATGTATTTGGATTAGAGACCACTTTGGTGATGGGATCCAGTTTGTTGACTTCACGCGGGTGATTTTGTGTAAGATCTTTAGTTTCCGAGGATTAAGGGAGAAAACTGATAAGTATTTGAACGTAATATTGACGACTCAGTCAGCTGTAATTTGTGGTCTTATTTTAATGGAGTCTTTGCTACAGATCCAAACTTCATACATCCTTTAATTTGAAAACAAGATTTAAAGCTAATAACGTAGTCAATAGGTACCAAAGATTATTTCTAGACAATAAACAACTACTTTGACGAATGATGGCGCTAAGATTAATTTATAATTATAATAATTAACTTTATTTTGGCAAAATTTTGAATCAGTCACAATATTTTGAACAAGTAATTGACACAGACAACATTGTTTATGATTATACAGAATTTTTAAACCTTTACTTATTTAATAAGGGGCCAAACTAGGCAATGCCTGTATCTTGGAGACCAGAATAGTAAATCTAGCCGTTTTTCAGTTTTTATAGTAGGTATAATTTTTTATTACTGTAGTGGTTTTTTATATTTATTAACATACTTAAATATTTTTTTTTTCAAGTTAAGTAACAAATTTAAAACTTTATTTGCACATATAAACAAGAAATTCTATGTTTTCCAGTCTATGAGACCTCGCTTGTTAATATTTGATACCGATTAAACAATGGGAAAGATAAAGATAGTAATAGCAAGATGCAGTCGCGGAAAGAACAGTTTTTTGTTATATTATGCTCAATTCATCAATCGAAAAATCTACTAAATGAGTTAAGATTTAGTAACATTTAATATTCTTTTGTCACGCTTTTCCTTAAGCGAGGACATTGCTCATTCATTTCATTCTTATATAACACAATTTATTTTCTATTGAAAAATTCGAGAGCCTTCTACATTTAGTTTTCAGTAGACAAGATGGCGTCCCTCGCCCACCTGTTTGCTTTCGGCTACGATTGGTTGCGGCTGAGGTCGCGGCCCTTAAGGGCACTCCCACCGACGCATTATAGCCACCTTGGGGTTGAAAATTATTTTTAAAACCGCATCGTAGCTGCGGTGAAGTCTTTGTTTTATTTGAAACCACAAGATGGCGGCGGCAAAATGGCGGCATTGTCATTGATTTTTGTTGATACTTATTTGTGAATGATGAATGAGAGTCAGAACAGACGTATTCGATGTCTTTAATACGTATTTGCTTATTTACTGATAATGTATGTAAAAATTCCGCTCTTAAACCAACTGAAAGATTAGTGCTTGTCGCACGGGCGCGTTAGAAAACATTAAATAAAACTATATTGCAGTATAAAATCTTACTTATATTGTAAAGTGTAAAATATATTTATAACATTATTAAAAAGTATAATAAACATAAAAGTTTGTCAAGACACTGGACTGATCACATAAAATAATTAAAAACATTACAAATCCTACAAATAATGGGAGCGCACGGTCCTGCGTACAATGCACCGGGTTTCATTAAAGAATAATGAAAAGAAGAAAATAAAAACCATTTTTTTTACTAAAAATAATATATTGTGATTACCACACTAATCGCGACTTGAGGACATATACTTATTTTTTCGCGATTTCTCGTGCGCCGCCATTTACAAACTTCATCTTACCACTTCCACCATGATGACCAATAACAACCACAGCCAAGCAGTCCATTGTTGCTCAACTACGGCCCTGTTGCACCAATTACCAGTACAGACGCAGGCATGGAACCGCGCGTAGAGGGAAATACCGCGTGAGAGAGGCACCAGCGTCGCCATGGGGCTGGTCACGCAACCGTCATCTACGTTCTAGAAGGAAATATATTATGTCAAACACTGGAATGCAGAACAAAAACAAATGTTATATTAACGTATTTTTACTGTCAGTAGGTAATCAAAAATTTAAAGCGAATTTACTGGAAACAATGAAGGAAAATAAGTCCCAAAAAAGATCTCTAATAATTTCGTGTTTCAGTGACTAGGAAAATCTTTCTGGTATTGTTGAATTTGGTTCTAAAATGTTTCAGTACTCGAAAATCTGGCACGTTGGTATTTCAAAGTTCTTTTCTTATCGCACACATGCAAACTATGGAATGAACTCCCTGCATCGTTGTTCCTTAGGCTTAGAAAGAGTGGATACCTCCTGGTAGACAGCAACATAGCTTTGCCTCCGGTATTGCATAAGTCCACGGGTCCACACTCGTTTGCCTACTTAGGTAATAAAAAAAATATTCCACTAACAGCCAAAGCTAATTCCAGTTTGGCCATCCTCTTGCTGCCGTAATGCCGGCCGGTCGTCGGTCGGAATCGGTTGCGGCACGTGCGCTGGGTGTACACGCCGCTCAGGTCGACCCACCGGACCGCACAGCCACCGGTCCAACGACCCAACAACGCACGAGGATCAGACCTATTGCGCTGGTAATTGTTACTGGGGGAAACAGAGCATTACTATGAGATGCGAGTAGGTAGAACCAGCAGAACTCCACTTTTTATTGCCTTTAAACTGGCATAAATTAGATAAATGTACATAAAATTAGGTCGGGGGCATAAAATAAGTAACCCAAATATCCTCGACTTTTCTTTATATTTCACATATACATCTTGAGAAGTAGTTACACATCTTGAGATGTAGCACACACTGCAGCAACAACCACAGATTTACAAAGAAATCCGAATGTTCAAATAATCGAGAAATAAATACTCACACATCGAGATATCGACAGTATTTCCTAAATCGGGAGATATGGCCTTTGGCGCGAGGATCAATAGGCACCAGCGGCAGGAAGTCGGTGGCGAAGGCGTCTGCGCAGTAAGTGTTGCGAGGTATACCGTGGGTATCCATACCGCATACAAAACACTGCAAATGTTATAAGAAACTTGACATGATATTTGCAAGGAGAGTAAAAAGAGGGGTACCGTGAACTTCTGAACTACATGTTTTGCTAAAATAATGTTAAACGCTCTTTATACAGTAAACATTAGGTATATTAGCAAAATAATTACAGCATACAATTTTAGACATTTTTTGACAACGTCCAACCAGAGAAAATAATAGAATAGTCACCGCGTGACATCTCTTCTCCTCTGCCAGCCTGCCCGGCAGCTGAATACTTCCGGAAATGCCCAATGCCATCGGCTAGGATAGCGGCGCGTAACAATAACTATAATCGGTTAGACGTGAAGTTTACCTTCGAGACGATGGTGGTATTGTACCATACTTCGGTGGTGGTTTCCGTAGTGGAGACGGTGGTAGTGGTGGTGGGGATCTCGCACGTGGGGATCGAGAACCGTTGCAGCGTCTCGTTCAGCTGTTGCGTCAGATTGGTGTCGTAGTCATAGGTCATGTTTGCGACGATGGCCAGGAGAGCTGATACACGAGGAAATATAGTTTTTATAGCATTCTCCATTCTCAATAGTATTCTGCACATATATATTATGTACAAGCTGAAATTTTGTACTCTATTTCAGATTATGACACAATTATATGCTACTAGTTTTCAATGACCAAAAATAAAAAAGCGTTATCTTCTGCCGATACAGATACATATTTGACATAAAAAAAACCTTAATATATTCCTAAAAAATTAAATTTTCGGTCTTAAAAGTTACATTGATTAATAATTCTAGTTTTCTAGCGTCCATTATTCCAATTCATACAACTTGAGTTTTGTCATGTCTTATATTCATTCATTAAATAATCGTTTCTTTCCCATTTAATATTCATTGATGAATGTCGCTCTGACATGTGATCTGCATAGTATATTATGTTATTTAATATGTGCTCTGTCCATAACTTTTTGCAGGATTAAGAATATTTTAACTCGTCATAGCTTTGTCATTTACATACTTAATATGTATAAAGAAAAATTCAAAGTACATATTTCTAATGTACCTCTTCAAGACAACAATTTTTTTTTAATGAATATCTTATTTTTTTAAGCATCGATTGCCTAGTAGATTGTGGAACGGACTGCCAAGACGAATGTCCGCAGGTTCAAATCTCAAGGGCACACACCTCTGACTTTTCTAAAAAAATATGTGTGTATTCTTTGTGAATTATCGCTTGCTTTAACGGTGAAGAAAAACATCGTGAGGAAACCTGCATGCCTGAGAAATTCTCTATAGGAATATTCGAGGATTTGTGAAGTCTACCAATGCGCACTGGGCCAGCGTGGTGGACTAAGGCCTAAACCCTCTCAGTAGCCGAGTAGAGAGTAGAGGAGGCCCGTGCCCAACAGTGGCACAGTATATAATACAGGGTTGATATTATTATTTATTATTAATATCTTTTGCTGTATAAAGAATAAAGAAGAATATTTCGAAACTTACCTTCGATGTCAAACTTGGGACCGGATGTTTCCGTCGTTTCAGGTTCAGGAGTTTCACTGGTACTCATGGAGGTCGTGGTGGTAAGCCTCCTGGACGTGCTTTCCCCTGCTACAGTGGTTTTTGAGTAGGTATGCGGGGTTTTCGTTGACGCATGTGTGGATTCGTTCAGAGTCTTTGTTGCGGCGTCCTCATCGGCAGTCAGGGACTTCGCTGTTGTCTCCGATTCAGTTGTGTGGGTCTTCCCTGGCAAGTCCGTTTCAGTAGTGTGTGTTGATTCGGTGGCATGGGTCTCTCCTGGCGCATCCGATTCGGTGGTGAGGGTCTTAGCTAGCGTGGTCGTTTCAATACTTGTAGTGGGGGTGGTAGTCGGTAGCAAATCTGTCGTAACCTCATTAGTGGTAGGCGGGGGCGTTGTTTCAGCGTGCGTTGCGGTGGTGGGAGTCGTTGGTTCCTCGGGGGCGGTAGTCAGTGAGCTCCTGGTCGGTGTCATCGTCGTTGCGGTGATCTCGTCGCTCGTTGTTGTGGTGGTTGTCTACATTCAATACAAGCTTTTAGATATTACTTATATCTCGACCTCGACCAAAAATGTCCTACAAACCTGAATACAAAAACAGTCCTTCACTGCTGCTTGGCAGCAGAAACAAACACTGATTGCGGTAGTACCTACCCAGAGAGACTGTAACATAGAAAATATTCATCGCCTAGGTCTAGTCAAACTAGCCTGGCGACAAAACTGTAAAATCTAAGGTCTTGGTAAACTCACATCTTCCCTCAGGATTGCCCTCTCGCGAAACCAGTCGTCCTCCATAATGGGAGCCCTGGTGGGACGCGACCTGGTCGGCATCAGCCTTGCGCCTGTATGTTGCTTCTCATTTTTACTCCGGTTTGTGCTTTGTTTACTGGACCTTCTCGTTGGCGTAATGTCAACCATTCTGCCGGAAAGCAGTCGCTTTATCGCACCTGGAATAATAGATGAAAACTATCAACTGAGTTAATTCCATTCGCCTCCTTCATCTTTAAAATGATAAATGACTTGCGCTGTAGTTATTATCCCACAGCGTAGTACAAATGGGCTAAATTATATTTGGGTGGTAGTAGACTTTCTCACACTACAACCCACTACAACTCCTATAAGCCAGGATCAGTAGTGGCACGCATTTTATGACACCGAGTGAAGATGAATGTAAAGCTTAGTCAATCTCAGAGAACACTAATTTGTCTTTTTCTCGCTATAAAATAAATCAAATAGAAAGATAGAGCGAAGTTGGAAATATAGATTGTCCACTCGCCTCTATAGCACAACGGAGGGATATTCTATCATAGAAAACCATCGAGTAATAGCTTGTGATGCTTAAAAATAAGATACCGTTTCCCTTTAAAGCCGAGATAATATAGGATTTATATACCTGCAATAATGACCACTGGCTGCATAGAGCCGTATATGCGAATTTCAAATCTAAAGGAATATGTTAACCTTTAACGTCGTATATTTCTTGAGGGTTGAGCATCCTGAGGTCCCCGCTTCCGAAGCGTCGTACCCTGGTCACCGCGTCGGGACGACGGGACAGCAACGGAGCTACGGGATATGGTTTTAATAAAATAACAGGCTTCTCGGGAAATACTAGTTTTACTGACATCTAAAATTGTACAATCGAGAATTCGTATTTGGACTAACGTCCATGCGTTCTAGATTCTTGTGTCATCCGAATTAAATTTTCAACGCCAATATACATTATTGGAAAGATTACCTTTATGTATCACTAAAGTGTACAGTTCCAGATAAAATTTGAAACAGTTCAAGCTACGTTTTAATGAATTAAAATGCTGATCAATCGGTTGGAATAGAGTCCTCGGGGCATATTACATAACCATCTAAGCTAGTCAATTTCATGCAAGCTACCTTCGTCTTCATAATCATTGTCGAGATTTGGACCTTCATAGCTGTAATGGCTGTAGAACTGAGCACCAGCTCCGACGGTCACCAGGCTCACCACGCACACCACCCACCACATTGACACAGCATGTAACTAGTTCAAAGAGAACTTAAACTGTCTTTAATGCTTGTTTTCAAACCCATTTTACTATTGTAGAAGGAACTTATGCTTTGGACTTTTGAAATTACATGACACTGGAAATTGATTGACAGGATACCAAAGAAAATATAAACATTTATATGATAGTAGCTGTGGATACTATATAGTATATACATAGTAAAAAGAGTTTTTTTATTAAAGTACAAAGTGTTTAAAATAGAGATTGATAAGAAAGAAGCTATTAGTTACACCTGGATACATTTTTACTAATTTATTTATCACAAAACTAGGCTCCAAAAGATCAGCAAATCTTTTACTGCATATACTTTTATAACAAAGTTTCCCGCTGAGACAAAGTCCTTAAATATGACTAAATTCCAAGCAGCTAGTATACGAAAGTTGTTCATTACAGCTTTTAACAAGATCTCAGAATACGTAAATATGACGAGATCTAAATAATGTTGAACATTTTATTGATTAAAGTTAATTATTTCATTTAATTTCACTGCTAGACTAATAGAGTTGTTAGTAAAAAACAAGCTCTTCTAGAGGCTCAAACACATATTTTTTATCCAATATTTCCAACTATACGCTTGATAGATTCTTTTATTAAGCATGTTTATTCCTTCGGTAGAGAATAACATATCTTAACGAGTGATAATATCTTTCGATAATAGATTAGCGTTTACGATTGTATAGAAGTATCTTGGCTATCCCTCCTGATCACCCACTTAGTCTTGTAGTATGGTACAAACGTTATTTCTAGCTAACAGTTATAATAACAAAAAATGTTTATCTATAGCGGATCCTATAGTATCGACCATACAATCTAACTATGGTGGTTAGGTATATAAACATCCTTATAACTTTGACTGAACAAAACCGATAATAAGTCAACACCCAGTGTCAATGTAAATCTCTATCTTCACCGGCAACATATTATACAATAGTAAAATACGCTGTCAGTGAGAAGAGTAAAGAAGTTAGGTATACACTTGACAAGAAAAAAAAGACGTACAGGTATGAAACTATATATTTTAATAATGTCAAAATTAATACAAGTAAAAGGTAAATACTAAAAACTTCAATACACTGCACTCTTAAGTTCCAAACACATTTAGAAAGATAATGGAAAATACATTATGGCGGTCAAGATGGCGGCGCACAAATATGAATTAAAAATAATTAACATTGAATAACTATAATAAACGACAATAATATAAAACACGTTATGTTATTGTTGTAGAACGTAATATACACACTACAAGATAACTAAATAATTTACAATTTTTACTAAATTATAAATATTTCCTTTTTTATTTCACGTTAAAACCTATTTTTGCTATTTATTATGAATCCAACACATTATTTTTCGTTCATTCTCGTGCACCACCATTCTTCGCATCTATCTTAAAATGTCCACCACAACTAACAACAACCACGACCACCCAGTCCACTGCTGCTTGACTACGGCCTTGTTGCACCAGTTACCAGTACAGACGCAAGCATGGAACCGCGCGTAGAGAGATACACCGCGGGAGAGAGGCACCAGTGTCGCCATGGGACTGATGATGCAGCCATCATCCATGTTCTGCAAGGAAGCATATTTAAATCATCAAAATGTACAAAAATGTTAATAATGTAGAGTAAATTATAACGCCTAAAACTTTAAAAGAACCCTAGTGTCTCTTCGTAAATTTAAAAGTGTATTTGATGGGCAATTTACGAATCCAAAAAACGTGCATTATCACTCATAATTCCTCAATTGGTTTCTTCATCTGTATATTATTTACTAGCTTTTGCTCGCGGCTCCGCCCGCGTTATAAAGTTATTCAGGCTAAAGTTTTCCGTTATAAAAATAGTAGTTTCCCGGGAGCCTATGTTCTTCCCAGGGTCTCAAACTGTCTCCATACCAAATTTCATCTTAATACGTTAGGTAGTTTTTGAGTTTAACACGTTAAGGCAGACAGATGCAGCGGGGGACTTTGTTATATTATTTAGAACTTTTTAAGTGAAACAATCCCGTCATACATCATTGTTGCATAACTTTAACCGTTTACGCAGCGCAGGCAACGGAAGCTCTCAAAACTCATAACTTTCCCCGTTTTTGCAACATGTTTCATTACTGCTCCGCTCCTATTGGTCATAGCATGATGATATATAGCCTATAGCACTCCAGGAACAAAGGGCTATCCAACACAAAAAGAATTTTTCAGTTTGGACCGGTAGATCCTGAGATTAGCCATTACTGCTCCGCTCCTATTGGTCATAGCGTTATGATATATAACTATGAGCACTCCACAAACAAAGGACTATTCAACACAAAAATATTTTTTTCAGTTCGAATCGGTAGTTCCTGAGATTAGCCATTACTGCTCCGCTCCTATTGAATATAGCGTGATAATATATAGCCTATAGCTCTCCACGAACAAAGGGCTATCCAACGCAAAAAGAATTTTTCAGTTTGGACCGGTAGTTCCTGAGATTAGCCATTACTGCTCCGCTCCTATTGGTCATAGCGTGATGATATATAGCTTATAGCGGTCCTCAAATAAAGGGCTATCCAACACAAAACGAATTTTTCAGTTGAAACCGGTAGTTCCTGAGATTAGCCATTACTGCTCCGTTCCTATTGGGTATAGCGTGATGATATATAGCCTATAGCACTCCACGAATAAAGGGCTATCCAACGCAAAAAGAATTTTTCAGTTTGGACCGGTAGTTCCTGAGATTAGCCATTACTGCCCCGCTCCTATTGGGTATAGCGTGATGATATATAGCCTATAGCACTCCACGAACAAAGGGCTATCCAACGCAAAAAGAATTTTTCAGTTTGGACCGGTAGTTCCTGAGATTAGCCATTACTGCCCCGCTCCTATTGGGTATAGCGTGATGATATATAGCCTATAGCACTCCATGAACAAAGGGCTATCCAACGCAAAAAGAATTTTTCAGTTTGGACCGGTAGTTCCTGAGATTAGCGCGTTCAAACAAACAAACAAACAAACAAACAAACTCTTCAGCTTTATATAATAGTATAGATACTTGATCTTACAAAGACAGTATGAACTTTATGATAAATCATACGAACAGACAGCGTGAGCTCCAGTTTGGCCATCCTCTTGCTGCCGTAGTGCCGGCCGGTCGCCGGTCGCACTCGGTTGCGGCACGTGCGCTGCGTGTACACGCCGCTTAGGTCTATCCACCGAACCGCACAGCCTCCTGTCCAGCGACCCAGAACAGCGCGCGGGTCCGAATGGTTGAGCTGGAAATTGTTCCTGCGGGGGCAACGAGTAGGTATGAAAGAATCAAACCCTCAAACTGTTTTTTGACGTAGAAAAATGGCATATGCAAGACAACCACAACTGAACATGGTCTATGTACCCTTTTTTATAAAGGCGAAAGAACTATAAAAGATAATAATATACACCTTAAAATATAAACCTTCACGGCGATGAAGTACGCTTAGCCTTTTGACCAATAAAAGGTTTGATGAGTAATGAAATTATCTCTGCAAGCAATACTCACACATCAAAATATCGACAATATTTCCTAAAACGGGCGATGTGACCCTTAGCGCGAGCGTCGACCGGCACCAGCGGCAGGAAGTCGGTGGCGAAGGCGTCCGCGCAGTACGCGTCTTGAGGAATGCCGCTCGCGTCCATTCCGCAAACGAAACACTGCAAATACAACTGAGAATACTGGACATTTGTACCTGGTCTCGACTATCCAGTCAAGTTGTCACTGTACGCAATGCAAATCCTGTCATAGCGACTCGTTCTTACAAATTGTTTTGTTATAAGATACGACGTATGTAGTGCTGGCGACTGCGGTGGCCTACTATCTAGGGACACTTGGCTTTGATCGACAATCGATGTTCTATTTAGACTACACTACTTACCAGCATATTTGCCCTGGGGCCAAAAAGCTTTTCTTCTTTTCAATCGTTAACGCTAACTTTATATATGAGAATGATGTATCGTTGCGATAGACTTAAAGCATATGTAATTCACATATTTTTTTCAGTTTTCCAATAGCGTTGGCAAGTGAACCGTTAACGTATCTTGGTTACGGCCTCTGGTGTTAAGACTACCTTTACAACTACAACTTTTATTATTCACGTAGTAAAATTTCAACTTTTTCTCGACACTACACTGCTTAATAGTGGAATTAGTTAATATTGCTTTAGTAAGACAAGACAGACTTTACACGAAGCTTTACCTTAGCAACAACCATGGTGGAGTACCATTTCTCGGTGGTAACCGTCGAGGCAGTAGTGGTGGTTGTGGTGGTGGGCGTCGCGCACGTCGGGATCGAGTACCGCTGCAGCGTCTCGTTCAGCTCGTGCGTCAGGTTGGTGTCGTAGTCGTACGTCAGATTGGCCACAATGGCCAGAAGAGCTGATGCATGGAACTTGGGGTATAGTTATTGAAAAGAATATTCTTAATAGTGCTTATAAAATACTAGTTGTAGAAATATAAAACAGTATTAGAAAAGAAGTTGAATAACACTTGAAAAGGAGACGGAAAATTTAACAACACGGGCAATAAACGACCGCCGCTGATAATAACTTCTTCATCTCCTTTTCCTGGCCATATTTACGAAATCGACTTCAAGTGGATCATAATTTGAAACACAAGAAAACACCGACGCTCGACGAAGTCTGCAGTCGCTGAACACTCTGAGGGAGGCGCCAATCATTATCTGCGACTAGACAAGCCACAAATCCTCGCCAAAGAACACCGATTCCTGCCTAGGATGATTCGCGAGGCTATTGAAATTAAAAAACATCCTAATTTCAATAGGGAAGATGGTTGGAAGCTTGCACAAGCCTGGGATCCAGTTCTACATTTAATTAAATCGGAACCTAAAAGACCGGCTGCCAGACTTCAAGACACTGTGAGTTCTTGCTGCGTAGATCGGACCACCAACAGCTAAAATTTTAAAAAATTTAAAAAAGTTGTATAAATGTAAAATGTAGGTAGATACTGTAACTTTGACTTTACGGATGAACAACACCTCAGTCCCCCCGTGACCATGAAGGCTGCAAAGTCTTCGAAACGTCGGGAGAAAATAAAATAGTAACACCGCTATAGAATCCGAAAATTAGTTTAATTTCAATGTTTAACATTCGCGTAAACATAAGAAAAGAAACTTGGTTATCTATTTAGGTAATAAACAATCTGTAATGGTAATAGAGATTATACAGCACCGTGTTTTCGTCGTGACAATAGACTTACCATCAATGTCGAACTTGGGTATGGTGGTGGTTGCCACAGTGGTGGTGGTGGACTCTTCGGTGGCCGTGGTGTTAGCAGTTGACTGATCCGTTGATGCGCCGATTCTCTACATACAAAATCATTGTGGTATTCTGTTGTCGAAAATCCAGCGTTAAGAATATCATGTGATTTAACTTCTCACCCTTCCCGAAATTATCTTCCTTTAATTTAAGGCCGTCAATACATCCTATTTAAGTAATTATTTTGGAATTGTAGCTAAGCTAACTGTTTTAGTACTGGTTTATGCAAAAAAAAAATCCTATCATACAGTTCTTAACATGAGCCGATTAATGATAAATTATTTCAGCGACATAAGTTACAATATCTATTACGCCAACTCTATATTAGAGTGATATCAGGGTAGGTGGAAGCAGATTAACACGATAGCTCACCCGTTGCCTAAGGATCTCACTCTCGCGGAGCCAATCCCGCTCCATGTTCATTGAGGCGCTCGTGAAGTGTGACCTGGACGGCGTCAGATCCGTGAAGGTTTGTTGAGTGTCAGTACTGCGCATGGTAAGAATATTATCATGTGCAAGCTCTTAGTTCTACAACTAAAATTACGTACTCTAAAATAAATAAGGTTGAATCAACGCAACTCTTATTCAGAATTTGTGAGAATTCATCTGTTTAACAAAAGAAACTTTTTTAATCATAACTTTCTCCAATGGTGTGAGTAATTTAACTCACGTGGTCACGGTGATATCAAACGCGCTGCCAGTAGTATCATCTTGCTTTTTGTTCCGCTCCATGCTGTATTTGCTAGAACTTCTTGTTGGCGCAAAATCCACATTTCTTCCAGAAAGCAGTTGCTGAATCGCGCCTGGAATGAAATTGCTTAAAGAATTTTCAAAGTCTATGTCTACATTCACGACTATTGACTATCCATCAGTTGCAACACGGTCTAAAATTAAACTACATATCTCTTTATAGTACTGATCTGATAATCAACCTAAGAAATTAGATGTTAAGTCATAACAATCCAATAATTATCTATACTACTAATGTACTTCAATAGTATAGTATTAATGTTGCTGATATTATTCGCTCTGAAGTAACATCGAAAGGGTTTAAGAGACTTCCGTCGAGTTCATGAATGGCTCACCTTGGACATCGTCTATTTCGTCAGGGTCGAGAGTCCTGACGTCACCGTCCATAGAGCGGCGGACCCTGGTTAGCGCGTATGGGGAACTGTCGGACGTCGGTGCCGGCGCTGCGTTATAATACCAACCCTGTATTAGGCACTATCCCATATTGTACGCAGGCCTCCCATGCTGATGTGATACGGATTGTGTTCTAGACAGGTTTTTATACATACTATTACGTATGCTTTGGACACCTTATTATTATTATAGAAGGCACGGCAAAGTGATTTCAATGCACTTTTTGTTAAGTGAAATTAAGCCCAATTCACTTAACAAAAAGTGAAGAAAAATTTTTTCAGGCAAGAAATAATTACATCCCCCGACTAATTGCTTCTTCTTGTCTGGATTATCGCGTAATTAGGCGACAGACTCGCCCTTTTTCATTTGACAAACCAGCTAAATCACGACTGTATTTTCTATTTACTAAAATAACCATAAAGCGCAGTCACATTCCAAGACAGCGTAACAACAAACAATCCTCAATTTCCTATCACAGAGTTCTTAAAACGCGTTACTTCCTTTCAATATAAGATTTAATACGTTTACCACACGGAATGTCATGTCAAGTACCTTCATCATCAAGAAAGTGGTCACGATCTTGACCGTCATAGCCACCATGGTGGTGAAACTGAGCAGCAGCCCCGACGGTCACCAGGCTCACCACGCACACCACCCACCACATTGGCCTCTCATGTAACTGGACAATTTAGCTCAAACACATTTTACTTTCTGCTTTTATAAAATGAAAATTGAGTGGCAACACGTCAAATGTTGTGTTCTAGAAAGAGGTAGTAAATGCATGAATACTCTTCAGAGATTTAGCCAACATCGAAAGCCTAGAGAATAATTCGAATGATGATGGTGAGTGTTATTTTTACCAGATCATCATAAAATTAACCAATAGGAGTAACAGAAACACAATATCAATCAACCAGGGAAGTAGTAATACGTGCTGGTATTACAAATCAGTCATAAATGCTGGCCCTGTATTTATTGTATATACATTTATGTAGCGGTTGGGGACCTACCTAGTAAATAAGTACATATGTATGTCTTTAAAAGTCACAGATTTACGCACAATTATAATATTATATCTATCCAGGAAAATCTTGTGACATCTCGGTAATCCCCAAAAAAAGCATTAAATCTCCCTAAGGGAAACCACTTAAACTCTCTGAAGTAAGGAGATGCCACAAAGGCTTTTCGCAAACTCACTGCAATAACAGTAAATTAGCCAATATAAAAAGAAATACGGAAGCAGGCACAATAGACAAATGCCTTTGCCTACAACGGAATACGACATGGCGACGGCCCGTCTGGCGCCAAAAGATCCGGCGCCCAGACTCGAAAATATCACAACTCGAAAAACAAGCACAACGTAATATCACCTTTATACTTACAGATCAAAATTCCGTTTCCTTTGTCCCGATAATGCAGTTCCAGTATTGACTTTTCGATATAAGTTATGCGTTTTGTGATAGCTAAGGCTTGCTATCCGAATTCCAGTTCTATTTCATAAGCTCAAAGTTGACATCTAAACGCTGGTGTTTTCATAAAGTTTGATATTTTCCCGGGCGAAGCTATGTCTGGGTGGCGCCAAATTTACTGATAGCAAGTTTTTCGGACTTTGGTGTGTGTTTTTATGTGGCTAAGGTTCATATTCTCATGTGGTTAGTTTAAAAGGGCTACCCTTATAGGGAGTCGTAGAAAAGTTACTTGGCAATATATATTACATTGTTTTTATCTGCGTACATAGGAGGGGAGGGTTTGTGGAAACTTAAAATGATAAGTATTTGGCTCGAACGCAAGAGATTTGGGTTTAATGGCTTTTTGTCAGTTAGGGTTTGATTTTTGGCCAAGTTATTACTGAAAATGTATTAACTATCACCAGAAAGAAAATTACGATTCATTGAAACAAGCAAGTTTGGTTTTAGGATACTGAGTTTTTATTTAGAGTTTTATAATTTGTCAAGAGTAAGATTGAGAAGAAAACTTGCTGAATCTAAAATCAACAAGTGATTTTGATCATGTACATAATTATGGCAAGCTGACATCTGTCAATTATAAAGCTTGGAATTGCGGCGAGTCGCATATGTATACTAATAATATCAGCCCTGTATTATATACTGTCCCACTGCTGGGCACGGGCCTCCCTACTACTGAGAGGGATTAGGCCTTAGTCCAACACGCTGGCTTAGTGCAAATTGGTACACTTCACACACCCTCTAAATTCCTATAGAGAACTTCTCGGATATGCAGGTTTCCTCAGGATATTTGTAGAACTATTGAAATATTATTGCTAGTGTAAACGCAGCAGGAAGTTACTGCGCAATATATTATTGCGGGACCTGGGTAGTCTCAACTTAGCATATGAGGGAGCAAGTTGGTCACAACAATTTTTGAGGTACAGATAATAATTTTGTAATGGGATCAAGATTTAGTGTTATTTATTTTGATAACTTAAGCGTAGCGTATACCATGTCTTCGATTATTTCTTTCAGATAATAGGTATAATTGGTACAATAAACTACGTAAGTAGTAGCTGCACAAATTCAACATTTTAATGCGCTTCTACACATTATTTTGAATCAAAATATTCATTTTATCTTTCTCTAAAATAAAGTAAACCATTTGAAGTTTATTTAAGAGAAGAAAAAACGAGTGTTGGTACAGTCAGCAACAGAAGTCGTTGAACATAATTTGTTTCCAATATTTCGTAATCATTATCATTTACCATAAGTTTACTGATTAATTTAAATACAAAACAACTTGTCATAATTGAACTACAAAAGTAGCTGAAAGCTGTCAAACCATTAACAGTTAAACATTACTAGCGACATTTTTTTATGATCTGTAATAAATACAAATGTGGCCGAAATTAGCAAATTCTTTGTTTTATATACAAGCTTTTTTTCCTATTCTTTAAATTGAACCCATCAAGCTTTGAGACATCCATCTCGCGAAGCGCAGCGCACCGCGTTTTTTACTATCAAAACATTGCTGACTAAATACAACAGTCCAGAATATTCATTTAATTGTTATTTTATAACATACTAGCTTTGGCTCGCTACTCCACCCGCGTGAAAAAGTTTTTCAATGAGAGAAGTCGTGCTTTATATTTACCCGGGATAGAAAGTAGCGTATAGCGCTTAAGAGTAATGTAGCTTTCTATTAGTGAAATATTTTCAAAATCGGTTAAGTAGTTCCTGAGTTTTGCGCATTCAAACAAACAAATTCTTCAGGTTTATATAATAGTATATATTGAACTTAATAACCAGAATTATAAATTTTTAAGTACGGACAAAACATCATAATATATTAGTAAGTAATATTATAACATTAATGGGAATAGGTTAGTTACATTTTAAACATCCTATTTTATAGAGCACTGGCCGGTTTAAGGAACAAATGTGTAAATTCAAAATTATTCTGGCAGGAGATTCTCTTCGAAGGATTCAACGTCAACGTCAGTTTCTTTTTCATATTTTTTTCAGCCAATCCTTTACTTTTGGATACCATCCATATTGGAATGATAACCTTAATCTGTACTCTTCTTTGGTAAGTGTTTTATGGTCCGTTTCAATGTTCAGGTGTTTTGTAAATTAATATCTGTTCATCGACTTTTGTTGCTGACCGTACTAAAATTTAAAGGCCATCTGAAATCTTAAAGTTTTTCAGCTTCTTTTGTGGTTGACTTTACACAAATAAAACAAAATACCTAAATGATTATTATTTATTTTTCAAAGGGATAGTAAGGCGACTCGATCCAGTTCTTAACAGGTATGATCCTGTAGGATTTGTCGAAGGTGCGTAACGTCGCTCGCTCCTGATCCGTCAGGGAGAAGTCAAACACCTGGAAGTTCTCTTCAATCCGGGACTTCGTCAGGGACTTTGGAATCGGAATCACACCCAAGTCCATCTAAGAAGAGAAATAAGTTACTGGGATTGGTGAATATATCATTAAAGAGTTCAATTGTAACACACAAATACCTTCATTTGCAATATTAATTATGATTGATAATGATTGCTTGGCCGCGCACTTGTATAATATATACCCTGAGGACCTGAGTTCGAATCTCGGATCGGGCAGCGATAAGTTTTTTTGCTCTATATTAGCTCAGAGTCTGGAAATAGAACCCGATCTGGAAATAAGCTGATCCCCATCACATCATGGGACGGAAAACAGGCGAAACGTGGGTGCCCTTGTTGTAGCTCTACCTATCCTTCCGAAGATAAAGCCGTGATGTGTATTTATTTGTTTAATAATATGAAGTCCTGTACTATATTCTATTGTACTGCTGAAAATGTTCCTACTGAAAAATGTAGGCCATAGTCCACCACGCTGGCCTATTGCGTTTAAGATACTAATGTTAGGTTTACTTACAATATATCTCAAAACGATCTGAGGGACGGTCTTTTTGTGTTTATGGGCGATTTCCACCAAGGCTGCATCATCGACGCGCGGCGGGGGAGCGTCGGCCGGTGCCCTGTGGGGGAACAGGGCCCCAAACGGTGTGTACCCCACCACGGCGATCTGCTGGTTCTTGCAGTAAGATAGTAGTGACGGTTGCTGGAGGTTCAGGTTTATCTGGAAAGAAGGTTTTGTGAAAGAAGCGTGTCCTTTTTTAATATACGAGTTCGGTTAATTTGCCCCACTGCACCTGATGGTAAGTGAAGTTGGGTCCAGTCGACTGACGAGAGATGATTACCCCTCGGCCGTCGATAAAATTGTGCCGGCCTGTTGGAGCCGAATACCTACAGTCCGATCCCGGAACGCGACAAACTTACGTGGACCACGATAGCTATGTTCGTTTAGTTAGGTGATTACCTCCACTCGTAAACACCCAATGTTGAAATGCCAATGTATTCGTGTACGCAGTCTTTAAGTCAAAGAAAGATTTATTTATTTCATTATGTGTAGTTTAATTTATTTCACTGATCAAAAAATATTTTGGCATTTCGCAAGTACACAGAAATATATACTTAAACAATTTTATTCAGAATTTGTTCAGCTTTTGTTTTGTCAACTAAATCCAACATATATTTATGTCAATTCTATTCAAAAAGATTATATTATGCTTACAAAACATTTAAAATAGTGCTGTTCCATATTAAATGTTGTATTAGTATTTAGACGGGTAACTAGACACTCACCTCGACTTGTAGAGCCGCCGGTTTGACATTGCTGTTTGATATAACTCGCTCTATTTGCTTCTCGTTGAAGTTGGACAGGCCGATGGACCTGGTCAGGCCCTGATTGAGCGCCTCGATCATACCCTGCCACGTCTCCAGATAGTCGATATCAGCTAAGGATTCATTAGCCTGGAAGTTTAGATATTGATGAGCTATTTACTAATGTCTAATAACCTTGTTTAATACCTAATTACTTTATTTTGTGTCAACGTTGAGAGATGTTTAATATCGGAACAAAAAAAAAAAAAAATCATTATATATCTGGTAGATTTTAAAGATAATTATTGTATCTAGTAAGACCTTGTGTGAGTTAAAACTTATTGCAGTACAGTATTTTTTATGGAATTACCTACCCCTTCGATATCGATCGAAATACTTAGGTTATTTTTCAATCGGGAAACACAATGCGACTTTTACTCGGTTATATACTTTAAAACGAGCAACAACATAAAAAAATGCTATTCAATAATAAGTAATAACGTTGAAGGTATAACACTCACGTGCTGAGCCACTGGCCAGTGAATCAAATAGAGGTCCAAGTAGTCCAGCTTCAGTTTTTTCAGGGAGTCCTTGATCGCCGGCACCACAGCTTCCTTCGCGTGGAATGTGTTCCATAGCTGTGTCAAAAGGCATTTTCGATGCCAGTGGTTATGTATTGTTTGGTCTTAGAAGTTTAGTAATTAGTTGAATCAACTATTAGCTTCATGGCTGTCAATACTGAGGGCTCATTGTCACTCTGTCGACTGTCTGGGGCACAAGTTTTAATGCCGTTGAGTGCATCCTAACAAAAAGTAAAGCCTAACACACCCAGGACTCAAAAACAATAAGTCCTAAAAATAACATGAAGAAATGAGTAGACCATTATCGGTTATAATTAGGAAAGGGGAATATTTAGATATACAGGTTTTGTTACAAGCTTCGTCACTATACTTACTTTCGATGTGACGAACAGATCTTCTCTCTTCACTACGCCCTGCTTTATTTTGTTTTCTATCGCACGACCCACCTGTAATATTTGGTTAATATATGAAACGCGACAACAATGGGGGTGAATTTAAATAGGAAACAAATGGAAATCGACCATTTTCTAATATACACTAGTTTAGATATGAAACAAGACTAAAAGGGGGTGAATATAAAATGGAAAAGTGGAATATATTCTATTCTACACTTCACTATAGCCTTCAACTCTAGAATGAAAGGTAACGTATAAGTGACCCCGTCTATACAATAGATAGCTTATCTAATTTTGCCACTAAACGGGGTAAAGACATCGTTCATGTGCTTGTTTGAAACTTCGAAATAAACATAGTTAGGTATATTTCTAGTTCGTTTTTTGATCACCAAAAATGCCAGTCACATTAATAACTCTCTAAATTAAGATGGCCTTCATTTACTGTTAGGTAGTCCTAAAACCAAATACTTTGTTATCATCAGCTCTACCTTTACATTTCCTTAGCTAATGCAAGGTTACCTGGTCTTCGATGAAGTATATGTACGCAGTATCAATATGTCTGTATCCTGCATCGATCGCCCACTCTACTGACTTCTGTACAGCATCATCGGATGGATTGTCTGTCCACGCCTGAAGAAATTTGAGTACTTATTATTTTATATATTTTTTTAAATAGAACTTATAATATTTTTTAAATTAAAAGCGAAATGCTCTAAGGAAACACTATAATTTTACTAAGAAATCTTCTGAAACACTTTAATAAGTGTGAAGAATTGTAAAAAACATCCTTAAGGATTCTCCAGAATTTTCATATGGAGGAAGACGAACGCTATTGCTCTTAGTACATGATATAGTTCAATGATGTATCCTTTACCCTTTTGCCAAAACCCAGCCAAGTTCCGAACCCGAATCCAGGTATCTCCTTTCCATCGTTCAGTTTTACAACAGGCACTTTGTTGTCTCCCCGAACACTCTAAAAATAATATAATAATAATTAATGATGAAATGATCCTGAGTACTTTTCGAAGATCCATCTCTCAATTTGTTCCAGTTTTTCGTTTCAAAATACATATTATTTGTCTGCGTTTCGAGTGTGTAGCCAATATGGCGTTATGGCTTTCCATGTCATGTGTGAACTGATCTAAGCTATTTGAAATATAAATAAATATGCCTATTTCATAGGATTTAAAAGCGAAACTCGTAATATGTGGCCATTATACCAAAAGTAATTGGAACGACATTTACTTTCATGTTAATTTGCCCCTTACGTACGATTTTGATTTGCCTTAGCAGAAGGGCACTAATTATTGTTAACCGCTACTGCTAAAAAATACGAGTACACCGGCCTACCTAGTATGTATTTATTTTTAATTAAATATGTCATTAGATACGCTACAATCTCTGCCTACTATAACTAACCTTCCTAATTATTTCTGTACACAGTAATAAGGAGTAAAACATGTAATTAGTTAGGCTGCAATCCCATTTTAGCCTTCACATGCATATTCAGTCGACCATGAAATGTCTTAGGTACGATGCCCATATAGACATAATTCTAGACAAATGCTGGTCACTGAGTATGGTTTAGTATTGATTCTATTTAATTATAAATAGAGATACTTTTTTTCCAACTTAGTAAGTTAGTACTACGTTCTTGCATTTTAACCAACAGAATACTACTTTATATTCATTCAACTATATAAAACAATAATATAGCGAACGATAATGTCGTTATCTTATTGATAGAGACTAAATAAGTAACTCTACATTTTCACTTACTTATCGATTTCAAAAATACTCGTACGTGATATTGAAATAGTCAAGATTCTCAATGACCATAATGAATAATGGACAAAGACGATGAACAATGAAAATGAAGACTTTGCAGCGGAAAAAATATTAATTATATATGATTTCTTATATTTACGCAAATAAGTATTTTTGGATTTTATCGCGGTTGTTCATTTATCTTACGACCTACACTTCTGTCCACTCCATGATCATGAAGGCTACAATATCTTCGAAACATCAGCAAAAAAATATAATATAAGAAACCTCGATATAATCCGAAAAATACCTTTATTTCTACAATTAATTACAGTTAACGATAACCAAATATCTTCTTTTTTTTATGGCAATTAGTGCCGATGTCGACAATTCTGCCAATGTCAAATGTGCGATGAGTACTCGTGTGTTTTAGCGTTTAACATACGGTATTGAATGCTTGCTTAAAAGAAGAAAAAAAAATAAAGAAATAATTTGACAGTTGACACTGATATTGTATTAGATAACAGCGACATGATTAGTAGTGATTAGTAGCTCTGATTAGTAGTTAATACACAGTAACAATAAGACACATATAATATTAATTGTTTAAAGTAGTCTGTATTTCACACAAAAAAAATCTGATTTTCGCAGATTAATGCTGTTAGAGCGAATGGAGGTTATTAATGTTTCAAATAATTCAGGAGAAGCATAAGTTAAAAGTGAAGGAATAACCAAATATTAAACAAACTACGCTCATAAAGAAGTAAGTCGATACTGACATAATTAGTTGCAGCGCAAATGTCGCTGATTAAGCGGTTATTTAAAGCAATAATCAATCCGTTTACAACAAGAGTTAGTAAGTTTATACAATTTAATAATGCAATAATTTGCATCAACTTTGTAAAAAATAACAAAATATCGAACGGTAATCGGCGAAACCATTTCTTGATCCAAAAATAATGTCATTTCGTTCGTACCACTTGACCTACAGGCCTTTTTTTAGTAAATAAAAGAATAACTTACAAAGACAAAGAAAAATACAAAGTACAAAGCTTTGTTGTCCATCACAATGCGGTGTGCGTGCGAAGGTCGATACAACACTGGCTCGGTGTTTGCAAAGCTTCAAGTATTACCCAATCGACTATCGACAAAGAATAAAATATAATCCTGGCAGTTATATAATCTATGAAGAGACGTAGAAATAATTTCTTTACACCATCTAAAACTTTAAATTACAAATCTAAGGGTACACAGCGCTCGTCACTTTACGATTTCGAAATAATAATATTGTCTTCACTCTCAGTAATTATCCTTTACATCATTCTGTAACCGAAATAGAACCTACATACCGCTGCTTGGCGTTAGTAAAGACAAAGTCAAACCGTATATACAGTACCTTACTCCTTACTCTTAGAAATTCAAAAATATCTATAATGGAATTGTGTCCAAACTCCATATGAAACCATCTCCTTATTTCTCACAGGATGGAAAAGTTATTAAGATCGCAAACCGTAAGGAAATAGTTAGATCTCTACGTGCCCCATCGTGTATACGTCTATAAGTATAAGTACAAATAAAAAATTGATTTCTCAGTTCTGTTATTTTATTCTGTGCCAAGGATTGGTATTGCAACACTTTGCTGTATAGTTAAAACGAGTTTTATGATGATGATCATCCAGTTTATCGAGATCCTATTTTACTTGAAATCACTACCTTGATAAAGTCCATGTGTTATGGTCTCCTATACAGGTTACAGTATGTATTGTATTGTTTTATATACTTTATATATTTTGGCAGGCTTTATAGCGTAGCAGGTGTGCCTCTGTGATACGCGAAGCCTAAGGTTTAATGTTGTTAACATAAATATTGATGTCATATGTAACTATTTGTTTCAACTTTGTCCAAATCAGTATCTTTGCTACCTGCATATTAAATAGTTCATTATTAATTAAATACCTATACATACCTTAATAAATAATGGATTTCAAAAATACGTAGTAGCGGCTCCTTCTCATAAATCATGGCCCAGCGTCAATAATATATTTTTTATACATACACGCCAAAGTAACTCCCTACATGATGGTAAGTGGAGTAGGGTCCCGATGGAAACTGACAAGAGATTACCCCTCGAGAGTCGACACAATTATGCCGATCTTTGAAAAAGAATATTAGTGCACATTAAAAGTAATTCTTCATACTGTCGAAGGACATATATCGTAATCTCTCAAGCAGTCACTCTATCTTGACTCTCTCATTACTATCAAGTGAAGAGATATATTGACGTGCTTTTTGAAAAGAAAACATTACCACAATTATATTAAATGAGTTACCCATTAAACTTTAATCCTCTTTTAATATGTAAATGAAGAAATAATTCCATTAATTGTACAAATTAGTTTATTATTATTTTAATCTACGTTATCAATGACAACTACATCGCTGTACTTACAAAACTACATCTTTTGAATACAAATAATCTCACTCTCTGATCTTCAAGGATGTAGGCAGAGGCGCAAGTATTTTTTCGTCCCAACATGTGATAAGCGACGAAATCATCACCACACTTGTACCTACAAAATCCCGAAAAAACGGACGTGTTTTTTTAATTCAAATAAATCCGTACAAAACGCTGTTTGACCACAGAAAAGAACCGAAATATTCACGGATTTTACGAGCTAATTCGTCGCTTATTTACCGACTAGCAGCAATTTTAAACATACAATCCCAACCATAATCGATCCTCAAGAACAAACCAATAAAATATTTGTGAGCATTTAAAAAAATCTTTGTTCTGATTGGCAAATTTTCGCAATGGATCAAAAAAGCATTTGGGATAGTATATTATAAATGGCTGTTAGCTATATAAAAGCAAATATAAACTACTTTCTCGTATATCATTAAAATATTAGCCTTATAACTAAACACCATTAGTCATTATCTAATAACCATTCTGTTAAGGTACCTACTCTCATCCTTAGATTTTGGGTAAGGGATTAAACATTGGTCATTTGTGAAACCAAATTTTGAATAGAGACTTGAAATAATAATACAATTTAATTATATGACGTAGTAACATTAACATTTACCCCCTTATTCATAAACGTTTTTTATCTAAGGACGGAGTAAAGCTGTGATAACAAGCCCGTTTCTCAGTGCCCAACGGCACTGAGAAATAGACATAGGGCCGTTGTGATTGGTTATTATTGTTGTATTTCAATATTAGCCAATCACAACGGCCCTACGTCTACGCACTGCGAAAACTGCCATGCCGTCAGCACTGAGAAACAGACTTGTTATCACAGCCTTACTCGATCGTTCGATAAAAAACGTCTATGAATAAGGGGGTTAGACTCTACAAGCCAAAATCCGGCTAGAGCCACTGCGAGAACAAGATGTTTTACCGTTAAAAAAAACAGTCACGTAATGGATGCTATTCAAGCGGTTTATCTAATATCGGTCAGTGTGTGGTCGATAGCCAGGTCTACCTCACGTGTGTTACAATGATTATTAATTTTGTACTTGTGTTCCAATTGTTCTTGTTATGTGTGAGTATTTGTTGTATTTTTCACTTTGTGGGGAATCTTTAAATGTAGAATGTTATAATTCCTGGTCAAATATGTTAAATGTTTGAAAACGTGCATGGACTACGAGATTAGCAAGTAACGTTAGGTATGCTACGTGTAATGAGATTTCATATAATTACTAGTTTTTCAACCAACAATAAAAACGGAGGAGATTCTTAATTCCACATGTATATATATTTTTTATGTTCGGCCACGCATCACTTTTTACGTTTATGTTAAAGCCAAGATACCCAATAACAATAATGATCTCTTAATCATCTTTACACGACATAAATAAATGCCGGTTCGGCGCTTGGCTACAAAAGTAGTTCTGTGAATTGTGATGTTGATACAGTAATACTAATATCAATATATTTACTGACGAACTGATTCATATATAGGTGATTATTATTTTTCCTACCTATTTTTACATTTATTGGAACAAAGTAACCATGAACGATATATAGTTATATCATCTGTACTATATGTAGTGTGTGCATCCCGTTTTATTGTAAACAGGCAGATCAACAGAGATACTATTTTTGTATCGAAAAAAATGATGTGGAGTTCTAGCAATAATGTTTCATGGAGACAGCAGACTGCTAAGTCTTGAAAAATACTTTCTCTATTTTCTCATTCTATTTTTTGGTTCAGTAAAGCAACCGCAATTCGTAATAGGTATGTATCTACTAGGTAGCAGACGTCGATTATAATTTACCATCAATTAAATAGCTCTTATTAATTTTGTCTTCTGGATATTATACATTATAGGTATCTACCAAGCTACTAACTAAGTTTCTTAATTTTATAAAGCAGTTGAAATTTTAAAATCATTCGCAGGCGAGCGCTGAGTCTGTGCCGACGCTGAAATTACTCGACGGCAGGGACATCCCGGCAATAGCTCTGGGCACATGGCTTGGAAATGGCACGCAGGTAACTAATATACTTACGGTTTTTTGGCACAGGTGATAACATGAACATATTATGTTTATTGATAGATTTATGTGTACTTTTTGTCTCAACAGAAAAAAATATATAATAGTGGCAATTATATTTTCGTAAATTAATTTCAGTGGAAATCATTTATTTGCTCCGAAATATTATTGTTTTAAAATATTTTATACAGGTATTATAATCGATTCCTTGAACTTCTCGCAGTTTACGTTATATGAGCGGTAATTAAAGTAATGTGCTTGAGAATCATTTGAACTATTTAAATTAATTTCTATATTTAATATCTTAGGTAACACTGTTTAAATTGAAAAAAATAATTAACTGTTTATTCATTGTTTAGCATATTAATAGGGGCTGTCCTATGAACATAGTTAATACAAGTATCTATCCTTCACATGTATTATCAGTAGACTATAATTATATCTGTATATATTTGGTATTTAATTTGCTTTGGTTAACCTCACGATAACCGTACAAACATTCAGATAATATTTGTATTTATTAACGTAAATTTCAATAATCATGACATTGTATATTTCCGTATCAATGTTATTATTAAGTATATCGTGTGTTTTTGTTGTATTTTTGCACGTGATATAACAATAGCTTGTGCTGTATCCTTGAGAAGATAAGCAAAGGTGCAAAATAATGTCAAAGGGTTAATTTTTTTAAAGGGAACTTGATACAACATATACTTAGGTACTGATATGTTTGAGTGCGGCCTGCAAATCATTTTAATGATAATTCGATTTTACATACTTACGAAAGGTAAATGGGCAGGAATCGGGTTATCCCTTCGCTATTGGTGAAAGGAATGCTTGAAATGATATACAGTATTTATTTATAAAATACCACAGGGCCCCCAAATGCAAGGGGTCGCGAAATTTTGTAAAATATAATTCGATTTTGTGTATTGGGACCTAACAAAGGTTATCAGATAATTTGTAATATTAGGAGGGGCCTCATCCGATTAATTTGCCACCAACCTTTACGATATAGTTACGTTACTGATATCAGCCGAACTGGCTTAATAGATCTAATGATAGCTTGATAATCTTAAGGGTCGTATCGAAGCTGCTTCCAATGAAGTAGAGCTGGCGGTATCGTGGGCAATAGATGCAGGATACAAACATATAGACACGGCCTTCGCTTACAAGATCGAGGATCAAGTCGGAAGAGCTGTGACTAAGAAGATACAGGAAGGAACCAAGAGAGAGGATCTCTTTATCACAACCAAGGTGAGAGAAAAAGAATTTAGGTACATAACATTCATTACTATTCTCGGGACAATTTGTGTCGCACCTATATTAAATGTTATGTTCTTACTTACAGTCTCTTTAAGGTGCCAAAAGACTTCTTTAGGTGTTACTAATGAACCTACTGATCCTAAAGCCAGTGATAGCCTTAGGGGTGACGAACGGGGCTATGGTCCAAGGCCTCGCGCATGCAAGGGGAACTAACAAAAACACGACCTTCCTTCGACATTCGGGTATTAAGGCCTCAGAAAGGTCTGTCGCCAGAACCTCGTATAAGTTAATGCAACAGTTAAACCTCACTTAATAAACCCAGGACTACGGAAATAGACTCAATTCCTAATGCGATCAAAATTTTATTTGGGTATTTTAATGTTCTAGCTATGGAACGACGCACACGCACAAGACGCCGTGGTACCCGCGCTCAGAAGGTCTCTTGAAAAACTGAACTTGGACTATGTCGACCTTTATTTAATTCACTGGCCTGTTGGACAGTTTGTGAGTATTTTTATACAACTTTACATAGAAACGAGCAAATCACTCTTTAACAAAAATTGTGTTATAAATTGGTATCTATTAGTTAAATCAAAATAATCATAACGTTGCAGAATAACCTCTCGTATGACTTTACGGACTACGTCGACACCTGGCGAGGGATGATGCAGGCGAAGGCGCTCGGCCTGGCCAAGTCCATAGGCGTATCCAACTTCAACGAGCAGCAGATCGACAGACTCCTTGAAAACGGGCTGGAGAAGCCAGCCGTGTTGCAGGTTGAGGTGTGTAAAGGAATTATTATTAGTAGTTACTACCTATTGTGAGAAATTGTTAGTATCGCTTCAGTCGTTGAGTGCACTGTAGTAGAAACGTGAGATCTCGCAATAGATTCCCATTCCGAGAAAACAATGTTTAGGCGTTAGTCTCTGCCTAGCAGTTGAACTTGAAATTACTATCTATTTTTCCCTGATCCCTATTCCTTTCTTTCTGCATCTCATTCTTACTTTTTCTGGTATTGCACATGGAGGTTGTTTAACATGAGATGACTCTCCTCTCTATTAAGTCTAATCAATGCCACATTTTTAAATTTTCATATTACAAATTCCAGATCAACCTGAATCTACAGCAGCCGTCGTTGCTATCATACTGCCGTCGCCAAGGCATCGTGGTGATGGGGTACACACCCTTCGGCTCGCTGTTCCCGCAGAAGGCGCTACCGGAAGCGCCGCCTCCGCGAGTCGACGACCCGGCGCTAATCGCTATTGCGCAGAAATACAATAAGACTGTGCCGCAGGTCGCTTTAAGATATATTGTAAGTAATATAACATTATTATTAACCCTTTCTCGGATATTGGGTGTAAAAACGTCGAATACGAATATATTATCTCATCCATCGACCATTAAACTGTATAGTTCGTGGTCTCATCACTACTTTACTTGAAGCTTATCTTAGTCAGTTCATAACACTGGTAAAGAATATCTACCACGGAATCTGCCTTAAAAGATACAGTAATTATGAATTAAAAAAAAAACTATTTATACACAACATTTTATTCAGAGAAAGATTCCAGAGCTCATTACCGTACATCGGTTTCAAAAGTTACTCTTTAGAACGCTTTTCAGTCTTAGCAATCAATATAAAAAAATGTATAATAGCGCCCTCTATGAATGTTTTTCCGAAATAAATTATTAGGGAATATCCAACGTCCGTTCTCAAAATAAAAAGTATCTTACCGCACTTTTCTTTTGGCAACGCCATCTTGAACATTAACTTGAAACTATTTGATCTGTTGTTTTATACACAAAAGACTCGATAGGTGGCGCTAATTTATAGTTCAGGAAATTTCAATTCAGCTAGATAACTCTGTTGCTTGTTTTGTACGCAATAAAATCGATAGATGGCAGTAATTTATAGGTCAGGAAATTTCAATTCCGCTAAAAGCCGTTGAAATCTACTAAAAGTTGCAACAGCATCTTTCGTTAGGAAAATATACATTATTTGGTGCCGTGAAAAGCAATAATAGCACTGTTTTGCATTCCAACAAAACAGATATTATGTGTAGAATAAAACACACAGCGTTGATGTGAAGAAGCTGTCTATGGTTATGCTTTGTCTATAGTTATATACCTGTATAATCTGTGGATTCTGTTTACTTACACCTTCTTCTCACCAGAGGCGCCACTGTCGTGACGCTTGTGGCGAGTTGACAGTTATTTGAATCATACGTGTCTTCACTCACCTGCAAGAGTCTTGCTGCAACGCTGTGTGTTTTATTCTACACATAATATCTGTTTTGTTGGAATGCAAAACAGTGCTATTATGTGCCTTCATAAAACACACAGCGTTGATGTGAAGACCTGTTTGTTATCTGCTGGTGAGAAGGGAGAAATTAAATACCCAAACGCTATGTGATTATTATATTTACCACAATTATATATATATATATATATATATATATATATATATATATATATATATATATATATATATATATATACACATATATATATATATATTTATATTTTATTTAAGTAGAAAATATAAAAATGAAAATCATATAATTCTATCATTTTGATCACAGTTATAAATTCTATTCTCATTATAAAGTAAAATAATCAAACAAAACAAAAGGATAATAATAAAATAACAATTCCTTATTATAAGGTAAAATAATCAAACAAAACAAAACAAAAATAACAATAATAATAAAATAATAACTATTGTTTATATAACTGAGAATGTTCTCTGCAACAAATCTTCGGAATGATCATTCCGTCTTTGTACTCTGCGGCAATAATGATTGGTGAATGTTGACATACTCCTCCAATTACCTCTGTCTAATATTTCTTGTACAGGTCTATCTTCTACCCAACTCTTTGATGCTACTGCTGATCGAATGCTGCCAGGGGTGCATCTATTTTAACTTCCCTGAAAATGGACCTGATCCATCCAGCTATAATTGTCCTAGAAGCTGGTTTAATGACTCCCATAATGGAAATAAAAAGGCTTATTATATTACCACCACTGGCTCGACGGTTCTTGGAAATTTTAAGAGTTTCATGACATGTCGGACTGGGCAAATATTAACATTCTGGTTCTTTAACAAAAGCCAACCTGATTGTTGATGTGTTCCTGTGTCAGTTTTTGAACCAAATTTAGGCCACAAAATAATCTTGTCATTTTCAATAACAAGACTTTCCTCAGTCACCTCTAGCAAGGTTAGGTCATGTATTCTGCGACCAGATGCCAGAAGCAATATTAAAGCTGTACGCCTTGATATGTCAAAAGTGTCTCACAATGCGGAGTAGCTAACAGCCAGTCAAATAATATTTTAGTATCCCAGATAGGCGTCTTTTTAGTTGGTATCCTAGCCAGCGATATGGCTTTTAATATTTGCTGAATAAAAAGTTTTTATTATAATTTTCTTTCCACGGTCTACAATGAGTAAATATGGCTGACTTGTGTAGAAGAATTGTATTAAATGCTAGGTTTTCTTTAAGAAAAAGGTTTGCTAAAAATCGAGCAATATCTTCACCCTTTGGAGATTTATCATTAGTGTCATTTGATTTACACCAGGATTGCCAGCGCTTAATCGGAGCCTTATATGTTTCCAGAGTTGAAGAACGCCAGCTGCTATTTAATAATTTTTGTTCATCTACACTCCAATGCGAGATGTGTTCCGACCACCCCAACCTTCCAAGCCTGGAGATGTATCTTGTCCACCTGGGTAGGTGGTTGCCTGGTGGTCTGATCTATGAGTACCCTCTGCAGGTGCAATATGGTTATTGGATCCTCTATTGCTCGAGTTTGTAGGTCTGGTAACCAGTAACATTGGGTCCACTGGGGTGCTATCACTATGTAAAGACCCTTCGCGGTATTGAGGTGCGATAGAACTCTGGGAATTAGATTGGGTGGTGGAAACACCCAAGCAAGATTGTAGTCCCACTCGCGACTGAATGCGTCGCAGTATACTGCTGATCCATCTTGTGAATCCAGCGTGACGTAACTGGTAACGACGGCGGTGCTTTCGGATGCGAACAGGTCTATATCCGGAACTCCCCATTGTCTGAATATGGCCTCCGTGGCCTGGGGTAACAAGTGCCACTCGGGTACTGGCCGACCCCTCGACAGGCGGTCTGCAATGCCGTTTAGCCTCCCGGGAGGTAACATGCCGACAGCGTTATGTTGAGCTGCTCGGTTAGCTCCAGAAGCCTGCTGGTGAGATTTAGTAGTGCTATTGAGCGAGTGCCACCTTGATTTTTTATATACGCCACTAGTGTACGATTGTCTGACTGCACTAGGATATGCGCATTTGACAAATTTACCTGCCGACTCTCTATGGCCGCAAAACTGCGTACAATTCCTTTACGTTGGAATGCCAGTTCCGCTGGCGTGATGTCCACCTCTTGGCCAAGAACACCCCATTTAGTTGGGCACCCCAGCCTGCATCCGATGCATCTGTGGTGAGGAAATGAGTAATTTCCTTTCTTTGAAGAGAGACCGTACTGTGCTCTATCTCTTTCAGCCACCAATTTAGGTCTTGTATCACACAGGGGGTTAGTAGCCTTCTCTCCCGAGGTCTGGTCTGTTTGAACTGTCTGAGAAAAACCTGGAATTGGCGGCAATGTAAACGGCCCTTGGGTACTGTATGGTTGGCAAAATTTAGTTGCCCTAGCAAGCTCTGAGCCTGTCTTAAGGTACAACTCTCTACCTCTAAAATGCCCCGAATGCTCTTTTGTATTGACTGAACTTTTTTGAAGGGTAAGTTTACTGTCTGGACTTGAGTATCCCACCTGAGACCCAGATACTCTAACTGCTGGGTAGGGATTAGTGTTGATTTTTGGTAATTTATATGCCATCCTAGAGACTCTAAGAGAGTCACGGTTTCCGTAACCTGTTTGGTAAGGCTGAGACAATTCTGGTGGGCCAAAAGGTAATCGTCTAAATATACTATAATCCTGATTCCTCGAGCCCGAAGGATTTCCGCAATCCAATTTGATAGGGCTGCAAAAATTTGAGGAGCAGAGGATAGACCGAAAGGTAAGGCTGTTAATTGCAAGATTTCTTGCTTGTATATGACGCGCAGAAAATGCCTGTGTGTTTCCGCTATGGGTAGATGAAAATAAGCCTGCTGAAGGTCTATCTTCGTTAACCAATCCTGACTTTGAAGGAAATCCATAACGTCCACCTGAGAAATTAATTGGAATCTTGTTGTAGCAACATAACTGTTGAGGTTCCGGAGGTCGAAAATAGGACGTACCCCCCCATCTGGCTTCTGAATCAAAAACATTTTTGAAAAGAAACCAGAATTTATTACCAATGGTTTCTCTAGAATATTCTGGGATTTTAATTTGATTATGACCTCTGACATTTGGTCCGTTGTCTTGGTTGTTAAAGCTCTTTGTATATGGCTGTATGGATACTGCAAGGGGGTTTTCGTTTGAAAGGTATACGGCCATAGGTTATAATCTTTTGAATAAATGGGCCTGCGCCCAATTCCTTCCAAACTTTTAAATGATTTCTTAAACAACCCCCCTTCGAAGTGATAGTCACTTTTGTGATGTCTTTGGATTGTGCTTGTATTCTGAGCCTTTTTTACTGTGACGAAAGGGCTGATTCTTCTTAAAATCTGGCTTATTCTTTGGAGTGCGGTGGAACTTATTATCATGATATTTGTTCTTCCTAACATCCTTATTATGTGTAACACGGTTAGAATAAGAAGATGTTGATGGTTTGTCCTCTTTTATGTAGCTTGGAGTATTTAACCAAACCTGTGTACCACCCAAAGACTGTATGACTGGCAACAATTTCTCACGTCCAAATAAATACTCAGAGCTTGGCGGGATTCTCTGTAATGTGGCTTTTAAATTGGGATTGGCTATCTCTTTTAAAATTCTATCACGCCTAGTCTGTATACATTCTCCCCGCTTACCACAAATAACCTGCATTATAGTCTCCCACTTCTTATTACTCTCTGAGTTAGGTCCAAAAAGACCTGTTAGTTTTTCTACCAAGGTATTAGAATTTATATTTTCAGGGTTAGCGGCAGCCCAATTTACCAGACTCTGAAGACCTGTTTGTAATAGCTGCCGTTGCTCCAAGACAGAATTTGACAAGCCTGCTAACACCTGTTCTGTGGACTGCAAATAATCTTTCTGATTGTTGAAATGACAGAGTTCCTCATTAACTTTTAATGCTGTAAACCCTGGGCTAGCAACACACGTTTGTAATGCCTTTTTATAACGGATCGATTTCCACGCCGGTGAATCAAACATTTGCAACTGTTCTAGATTCCTGAGACGATCTTTATCGGCTACAGGAATAACCATCTTACTATCAAAATCAACGTGAATTTCACCCAAATTTAACGTCCGTCTGAGTAGGATTATTTAAAAAAGGTGTTTGTGATGTTGATGGAGTTCCTATTAAATTATCCGAAGGTTGGTTTGCAGTATGTAAATGGTACGGTAAATTCGTAAGATAATCTGATATACAAGCTACCTGAGTCATTAATGCGTCTATTCGTGGATCATTGACGGTAGATGAGCTATGTCGGTGATCGTGTTTTGATCGCTTATTCGGCGGTGGGCTAGCGAAACCCTCCTCATCTTCCGAAGATGAGGAAGAAGATGAACTGTGTAAATCTTCACGCGAGCCCGTAGCCCTGTTTTGTTCTCCTCCGGAGCAACAAAATCAGGCTTATCTTGGTCATAAACACGATTATCACTCATCTTAAAATATGCTAAAGACTTACCGAAGTAAATGATGAATAATTTGGACTTGATGCACTAATTTTGCACATAAAGTTGTTTGCAATTACTTTATCACTGAAACTTCGCGGCAAAACACAGCAAAACCACAAACGCTATGATTCAAATAACTGTCAACTCGCCACAAGCGTCACGACAGTGGCGCCTCTGGTGAGAAGAAGGTGTAAGTAAACAGAATCCACAGATTATACAGGTATATAACTATAGACAAAGCATAACCATAGACAGCTTCTTCACATCAACGCTGTGTGTTTTATGAAGGCACATAATTAAAATATATATGTACAAACCGAAGTTTATCAACAAAATTTGAATAAACATTTTTTTGTAATGTATTATTTTTACAGCGCCAAGGTCTATACTTCAATTCATTTCCAGGTGGAACTGGGCGTGATACCGATCCCCAAGTCGTTGCACAAAGACCGCATAGAGCAGAACATCCAAGTGTTCGACTTCTCATTAACTCAGGAAGAGCGCGACGTACTGAAAGCCTTCGACAAGCACTACAGAACGATCCCGCAGTGGAAGTGGCTCGACCACCCTTACTATCCCTTCGAGAAGAGACAGAAAGATCTTGTTAACTAGATTGGGTGGAAATAAATGTTAGTGTTATTTTCATGTTTTCTTTTCTTTGTACATTGAAACATAACAATTATCATAGAATACAATTTATAGAATCTGAAATTAATTGTTTATTATGAAACCAAATATCACTCGATCTAGGACTCGTACCCAAGACCTCGGCAGTGCAATAGCCGCGTACACTACAACCACGTCGCCATCCATTAAATTAAAACCACAAAACTCATTACGTCTTTTTTAATTCCTTCAACAACACCTGTTTCCGCAACCTAAGTATGGATATCTCTAGCTCATGTTTCTCTCGTCTCTGCCGCTTCTCCATCTCGAAGAGTTCCCGCTGTCTTCTCAGCTCGAACTCTATCAGCTCTCTGCGGAGCTCGTCCGTGGTCTTCTTCTCTGTTATGTGGATAGGGTCCAGCAGCCCGTTCTGTGAAGATATGGTGGGTTTGATGTCGGCTTCTGGCACATTCACCACTTCTGTGGTACACTGCTCCACGGGGAGGATGTAGTCGTCCTGATACTCCTCAGGAAAGTCTTGGTCCTCGCTGTCGTCCATTTTGCAGTCGTCTACCAGCTCTTGGCTCGAATCCTGTAAAGGAGAATGTAATTTCATTAATTAAACTGGAAATTAGGGCCTAAGCAGATGGCGTATTTGATACGCGACGGTATGCATTTTCAGGATACACATGTATTGCAAAGTTACACTATAAAACAACTTTGTATCTATCGCATTTCCCGCGCGCTGTTCTTGCTTTTAAGGTCGCCGTAGTCGTCGACGCGTACAAAATACTTCGTCAGCATAAATTCGATCAAAAGCATGTGTTAATCCGGGACTTGGTCTGCCCGTGTGCCATTTTTCATCCAAAAGAATTACATAAATCTAATCCACTAGCCTACCCGTACCCTTTTATTAGTCGGGCCATAAAGACGTCTTAGTTATGGCCAAAAAGAAAACACATTGACCTACTGTAAATGTATTTATTTTAGTAAAAAGATTTCACGGTCAACTGATTTTTTTTATTTATAAGATTAGTACTAGTTTACAACTCCAGCGAATAAGAAAGGTTAATAAGCGTTAACGATTTTTTGTCAGATCCACTTGCAAATTCTTCGCGAACAAAAGCTTAGCGGCCTCCTAGTTGATTATAGCCGAACTAAAGTAATTTAGCCCCACTTTCCAAATTATAAAATCTTACCTCGCACCCTTTAACGCCGACGTTCTTCGGCTGGTAGGTGCCGTTCGGCGACAGCAGGTTGCCCTCCTCGTCCGTGAGGACCTTGATGATCCTCTCTTCGAACGGATTCAGCTGTACCGAACACTGCACGCCCTCAGACTGACATTTCCTCTGGCACGCGTATTTGCGACGAATTTTGAATTTCAGATCGATCCAGTACTGGAAATTTAAAAGTCAATTTCGTACAGTTGCTTCACACGGTTTAGTTTGCGCGAGGTTTTTATCGAAAGAAGTCCCAAAATAACCCTGCATTTTAAGGAACATAATAATTACAGCCCTGTGTTATATACTGTCCCACTGCTGGGCACGGGCCTCCTCTACTACTGAGAGGGATTAGGCCTAAGTCCACGCTGAACTAGTGCGAATTGGTAGACTTCACACACCCTCAAAATCCCTATAGATATTTCTCAGGTATGCAGGTTTACTCACGATGTTTTCCTTTACCATTAAAGCAAGCGATAATTCACAAAGAATACACACATCATTTTTTAGAAAAGTCAAAGGGGCGTGCCCACGCTTATGCCCATATTATACAATACACACGTCAGTAAATGAATTGTATGCCTATGCAAGAAATGAGGTGTCTGTTTTTCCTTTGTTGTCTTATTTAAATTCCCAACTATATCCCTAAGAGACACGTGTAGGCAACTAGTATGCTGACGGTATTCCAAACCCATTAGTGCCACTTTACATGTATTTTTTTAAAATGTAATGTCGATAAACTTTGCGTGTTTATAACACGCAAAGTTTACCGACTTCGCAATCTAACCCAGGGCCTCGCGATTCGCAGGTTATACATGTTCCAGTGGACCTACGAAGCAGTACTAGTACTTTATTTAAACCGAGCGGATTTTGCGCGTACTTAGGTGTTTCTGATTGTGTATAAGGAGAGCCGATACAATTTCGACCTGTCGAAATTTAGGGTAGTCCCAAAACGTTTTTTACGCATGTTGAACATTGGCCTTTTTCTACAACGGGGCGCCTACCTGACTCCAATCCCCATGTAATCACAGGCAGGTGTTACAAAAACTTAAAGCGTAATCCAAACGGAGAACCAAGCGCTGGACCATTATCCGGAGTACTATTTATCCCGGAAAAAAAATCTCGCGAGCGAAGCTGCGAGGAAAAGCTAGTAAATAAATGTAGTTTACGATTCCAGCTTTCATTGTTGCGCTAGCGCATTTGTTACACTATTTAAAACCAGTTTTGGGCGAAGCTGGTGCTGAGATGTGATGAAAAAAACATGTAAAACGGGTTTCATGCCAAGATCCGTGATCACACATAAGTGGACCTTTGCAATTATTGCAGGTACGGGTTTTAGAGTCGGCACAGACGGATCGTGTGGCGTCGACGGGAAGAGACTATGTTATTAGTTGTAAGTTAATCTTATGCACTTTCAAAGGTTGAATTTACTAAATATATCATAGCAAAAAGTGTACTACCATGACTCTTCTCTGATAAAAAGCCAACATGATAGCGTTGTGTTAAAGGTTCTCATGCATACATCAACGTTTCGTTACCCTGGCTAGACAATGCATTTGATAATTAACTTTACCGATTTAGGCTGATTTGACGAAAAACAGCCTTTGATTATTAAAAAAAACACACAAGGCAACTCGTAACAGTGTATTTATTTTAAACAATTATTAATTGTTAAGCACATTTGGTTGGTTAGTCCTGCATGCACCAATTCTGAACACAACATGTGCAAATTAAAAAATATTTTTAAGTATTCAATACTTGTTTATCATAAATTAACATTATTTAAATTAATTTTACTAGCAACAAACATCTGCAAATGGCGGTAGCCTAGTTAGAAGTGGAACGAACTGACAAGACAAATGTCCACAGATTCAAAACCCAAGGACATGCATCTTTGACTTTTTTAAATTTATGTTCATTCTCTGTGAATTATCGCTTACTTTAATGGTGAAGGAAAACATCATGAGGATACCTGCATACCTGAGAAGTTCTTTATAGGATTTTTAAGGGTGTGTAAAGTCTACCAATCCGCACTAGGCCAGCGTGGTGGACTAAGGCATAATCCCTCTCAGTAGTAGAGGAGGTCTGTTCCCAGCAATGACACAGTATATAATTTGGAGCTGATATTATTATTATAGTGTGGCTGCTATCTACTTGAAACAAATATACTCTCACTACTGTTATAGTGACTGCAAGAATATTTATACTGAGATACTAGTATACAAGTTAACTCTGAGATAAGTAATAGCAGAATAAATAATTAAATTGGGTATCTGTATGTCTCTCCGTGTAATTGTTGCTCCAAAACAAACGGGCTGATTTTGATGCTCTATTTTTTGTTTGAAAACTGATTTGATTAGTATGGTTCTTTATGATATAGGAAGATTTATTGATGCATTTAAAGATCATCAGCTCTTTTCCTACATTCCAGTTATAAATAGTTTTGTTCACTGTTTTATTATAAAGATAGGTAATAAAAAAGAATATCTCTTGCACTTTTGTGTTTTTTTCATCTACATGTCTACTTGGAAATACCATTACCAGCGATTGGTAAAAAACAACACATACTTTTACACAAAAAAAAATTAATATGCTTAGTGTATTTTTCAATCTCCTTACTTTATTTTGGCTAAAAAATTCTATGTTATAGAAATTAAATTTAAATAATAGTATTTTAAGAGACAATTTAAAGTATCATCTATGTAACAGGAGGAAGTAGCAGCTCGGGTTCAACTGATGAAATAAAGTTTGTTTAATTAACAGTTCATTGATTTTAGACATTTTAAGATTGACAAACTTCAGTTATTTTATTAAATGCATATGGATGTCATTCAATACACATTTAAGTTGTTTCATTTTGATTTTGACCTTAAGGAGCACAGTAGACAAGCAAATTTAAGATTAGTGGTATGTTAAAGGGTTTGTTTTGAGTTTATTACTACAGTCTCTCGTGGTTGATACAAGATTTGAATCTCAGTGGTCAGAACTATGGCTACAATATTTATTCACCTATTTTATATTTGTATAATAAAGCCAAAAGCTACTCACACGAGCCCAATTCTTCCCGCTCTTGCTTATGTTATCGTCTATTTTGTTGAGTGCGCGGGCTATCTTCTCCCACATTCGTTTCGACTGGATCATACCCTCGCGGGATCTAGCGCTCGCCAGTGCCAGCGGTGGGTACCTTTCCATGTACTCTGCAAGCACCTCCAAGTGGTGCCGCGACACTTGTCGCCGGTACAGCAACTCATCCCCCATACCAATATCCTTTTCGGCACTAATGATTGCGTTTTTTATGGCCACTAAATGAATGAACAAATCAAGGTAAAAGGGGACAATTACGGTCCAATTTTGGAAGGATTTTATGTTACAATTATTTATTTCGCCACTTAAAGATAATTATGTGGATAATGAAAACAAATTATGTTAGAATTGCACTCTTTTATCTCCGAATCTCTCCCTTTTTCAATGTTTTGACATTACAAGAACAACGCCGTCTAGCCGAGTTCGGAGGTTTCGGAATGTACGGAATATTCGGATACACAACACTGTAGGCATCATTTTTGATTGGCCAATGTTTTCAACAGTTTTATTCAAAGTTTACGTCTGATTTAAAGAGATTACTCAACATATATTGAAAATGTTCTTTCGATTCCTTCCTACTCCTATTCTACGTTAATGTAGGGTCAGCATAGAAAAACACATCGTAAACTTTAGTCAGTTTTTTAGAAGTGTTCTAGAATAGGTAAGGCTTAGTTTTCAGAACACGATGTATACATTGTTTTTTGCAATATATCAGACAAAAATATTTAACGCATCACTAAACTTATTTTAGATAAAAAAACCGTCGTTAAATTTTTTTTTTTTGTTAATCGGTATGATCGGTGCGACGTTTATGATAATATTTTATTTTATATAATTATTTATTTAATAATAAGGAAAAAATTTATAAGTTAACGTGTTGAAAATTAAACATGTTTCAAGTTTGTGTATCCAAACAAGGTTTTTGACAACTGACAAGTCACAACGATTTTCACACGAACAACATTTTTTTTATTTCACGCGAGTGCGCCCATCCGACGTAGCGATGGCTTTAATAAATTTTGAATTAAGCGTGTGCGCTTTATTATTATGCATATTAGTGTGTGCCAACACCCAGACTATTCACAGACGTTTTGAATATAAATTTTCTTTTAAACCGCCTTATTTAGCTCAAAAAGACGGATCTGTGCCATTCTGGGAGTACGGTGGCAGTAAGTATATTTTTTGGTTCAAATTTCTATGATAGACACACCTTTAATGTAGTTTTATGGTAGTATAATAACCAATCTGCAGTTCTAAATCGTTAGAATAGTTAAATTAATTATAATAATATAGATAAAGGTGTTAATTCGTTTTGTTGTTAGCGCCAGTGCTCTGACATAGACACGTCAGTGATATCTGTCATTTGTGCTTTCCGAATGAGATGGAGACAGGTCATAAGACACGCGGTAGAAAGAGAGATCTATATATGGTATTGAGCGTGTTTTTTGGTTCCACGACGGCAGCGGACACGCTTTGAAAACCTTTGATAATTATGTTAAAACAAAATTAAATTACGAACATTAACATAAACAAGTTTATTCGTTATGCATTGGAATGTTTGATAATTTGCAAATCGTTATACATTTTGTTATAATATTCAGTGATGAAAAATATCACTTTTACTTTTAAAGTATAGTTTTATTGATCCTTGTTTTAAATAACTGCATTTTAAAAGAAATAGGATTATAATATGAATATTTACTGTTGTTTATTTCAGTGTATATATGATATATCTTTGAAAATTTTATGCCGACTTTATATTTCTAAAACGAATACATTTAAACAATTACCATATAAATTAATTTATTAGTAATTTAATCAATTAATAAAAGTTTTGAAAACATCACTTAAATATGTAGTTAAATAAATGGATCATAAACACACTAAAAAAACTTTATGTGTCCTAACTTCCATACAGATACAATTCTTCTGGATGGGATACCAGAAGCTATTAGAAACTTTCAATAAAAACCTGAATATATTTTTAAATGAGACTCAGCATTAATTGTTTCTCTTTATTAGACAATTTGTCATCTGTTACTTCCTTGTTAACACAGCGGTTCTTATTCAGTGCTAGGTGAAACCCGTGGCTTCATGTGAAAGCCTTTTCTGTTACAAAAGTTCCTTAATTACTGATGCTAAAAGTGCACTTTCCACATACCCATATAAAATGAAAACAAAAGCTACCTGTACAATACCAACACCATTTATTTAAAGAATTGTAATATTTTCGTACAAGAGCAAATTACCTGAATAGAAGTAATCTACGTGCTCTTCCTAAATATAATCTATCAATGTGCTTAATTTCATCAAAGTCAGTTCAGTGGTTTCTGGTCTAACTTCTAACAAACAACTAAACATTTTAGCAAAATATTACTATTATATATATCAGGCAGGCAGTTGAAACAACTGATAATGCCCGTATCTTGCTATTACTACAGGTTTTCATTTGCAGCTAAGTATTTATCCAGACGGTTCTTAAACTGGTTTATGTTTCCAGCTGTAACCACATGTTCTAGGAGTTTATTCCACGCTCTGACCACCCTAAATATAAATGTACAATATTACTAAGTTACAAAAACAGTGTCTAAAATTTTATTCAAATGAGTTTAAGCCTTTATTTCTAATGTTAGTATGTCACATAATGTATGCTAACTCATCTCTTACATAATAACACATTTTGCAATGTATGAGAACTGTTTAAAATTCTAATGTATTCGTTACTTTGATATAATATCTATGGGGGCATATCATCTTTAATCTTCAGTATTATAATATATTCTGAGTGTGTAGAGAGTCTAACAATGCCGCATGGGGGATGGTATTAAAATCTAAGTATTCTTATTTGAGGTGTTTGTTTGGTAAAAGTAAATGTGGAAATTGCTGAATGCATTTGGATAAGATTTTACACACATATGTAGGAAGTCCTGGATTAATATATATGTTTTTTGTTTTATAGCAGAGATATGCACAGTGAGATTTTTATTCTTTATAAATCTAAAATCAAAAACTAGTTTCATTATATCCATTGCAAGGGATTAAATATTATTTTTTTAAAATGACCTAATATAACTAAAATTTTTAATAAATTTGTTTTCTAATTAAAAAAAAATAAATTTTCTAATCATTGTCTCAGTTTTAAGTTGAAAACAGCATAAGTTTTTATTTTGCAGAAGTTGTCATACACTTATATATTAAGGTCATCAATCGCTCAGTTACATGTGATAAAGAATAAATTAAACTTAAAATCCTTATGTTAAAATACATGTATCAAAGAAATAAATGAGGGCATGTCATACTTCTGGACATAAGTTGCGAAATATTATAATCAATGCAATTTACGCCTTATAGTCTTACGAATAGCGACGAATTTGGACTGAATTGTTTTAGAAAGCATCACGCAGCAAAATTTACTGCTACAGACGTATTTTTGTAGGGCGCGATATTTTACCGCCAAGCAATATGTTTGACATACATTTTGTTAAGTTTTTTATGCAACCTTTGTTGACAGTTTGCATTAAACGCTATTGCTTAGTGGTAGGATATATTTTACAGTGTTAAAACCCGCCATATTCGTCCACTTAAATGTGTCGCGTTCCAGGATCAGTATGTTTATATCCAGTTCCAACTGGCCGGCATAATTGTGTCGACTGCCGAGGAGTAATCATCTTTCATTAGTCGACTCACATTCGAGTTAGAATATCGTTCTAGTTTTCAGAATATTCTATCATTACCCTTCTTTAACGTAGAAGCGTGTTTGTACGACCGGCCATATGACGTCAACACTGAAAGTTGATAAATATTAACAATTCAAAGGGATTGTCAAACAATATACAAGAACTATTTGAGCCATTATATCTTCCGTTCATTCCTCCACATATCACAATAACAATAAATTATAAAGATAACTTTTGTATAATAAAGATTGGTATTTCCATTATCACGTATCATAGTATAATACATAACATAATATGCAGATGTATCAAGGGCAATATCCTCATATCGATAAAGATGTGAGCTTAGACACAAGACCCACACATGCAACATGTGGTTGTCTACTTCTCTGCCTACCAGTGGAGGGTCCATATAACCCGATTACTGCAGTCTTCTATCATTTAATAATGTTAAATCTAATTATCATTAGAACGATTTGTAGAACGCATTCATGCGTATTAGTATGTATATGTTGTATTGGATTCCCTTTCCGAAAATTTCACTCTTTGTCACTGATGCCTATCCCTTCGAGAAGAATGAAGTGATGTATGTTTGTTTGTTAGTAATTCTTACTTAGACGGTTCCTATTTATAGCTTGATTCATATAATTTTGTCATTGCAATATTAGCTAATCTATTTCACTTTAGCTTTTGTTCCATATTATTCACCGCACTTTATAACGCTGCAGGAATCGAACTGACTACCTCACAATACTTCATTTCAGATGCGATCGCGTCAGGAGAGAGCGTCAGACTGGCGCCATCACTTCGGAGCCAGAAGGGCGCAATATGGACCAAACAACCCATCAACTTCGACTGGTGGGAGGTGGACATCATGTTCAAGATCACCGGCAGAGGCAGGATAGGTGCCGACGGGTTGGTAAGTACTAACGACACAGCACCAATTTTTATTATTCGTTGTATTTAAAATTTTGTCTAAGATATAGAGGGCAGCGTAATTATATTTAATTAGAATAATCCCAGAATCTTGGTCGATATTGAGCAGAAAACCACTTCCATCCCAAAGATTGAAGTGCAATAATGGAAGCACGACTCTCAGCTACGATAGTATCTGAACAATTTAAAAATTTCTAAACGATTTTACGCATTAGCTTCAATCGAAATATAATTTTTTCTTCATCTAAAAGAAAATCAACCCTTTGAAAAGAAACGATCATTGAAAAGAACGCAAAAAGATTGTGTAAATGGCCGTATAAAAGTTTCGATACATCAAAATACATCGATCAACATTTATGAGAAAAACCACCTGCCATAAGAGTATGAAATATGAAAACTGATCAATTTCTTTACAATCATTATATAGGTGTAAAGCTTCACCGAGAGAAATAATTTAAAAATTGACTACCTTTTCCTTTCAGACAATTGTCTCAGTATCGGAAACATTATTTTTTATGTAGTAATATATTCGACCACTAGCTTTTGCCCGCGGCTCCGCCCGCGTTACAAAGTTTTTCAGGCTAAAGTTTTCCGTTATAAAAGTAGTCGTTTCCCGGGAGCCTATGTTCTTCCCAGGGTCTAACACTGTCTCCATACTAAATTTCATCTTAATACGTTGGGTAGTTTTTGAGTTTAACACGTTCAGGCAGATAGATACAGCGGGGGGCTTTGTTTTATAATATATTTAGATACAGCGGGGGGCTTTGTTTTATAATATATTTTTTAGAACTTTTTAAGAGGAACAATCCCGTCATACATCATTGTTGCATAACTTTAACCGTTTACGCAGCGCACGCAACGGAAGCTCTCAAAACTAATAATTTTCCCCGTTTTTGCAACATGTTTCATTACTGCTCCGCTCCTATTGGTCATAGCGTGATGATATATAGCCTATAGCACTTCACGAACAAAGGGCTATCCAACGCAAAAAGATTTTTTCAGTTTGGACCGGTAGTTCCTGAGATAAGCCATTACTGCTCCGCTCCTATTGGGTATAGCGTGATGATATATAGCCTATAGCACTCCACGAACAAAGGGCTATCCAACGCAAAAAGAATTTTTCGGTTTGGACCGGTAGTTCCTGAGATTAGCGCGTTCAAACAAACAAACAAACAAACTCTTCAGCTTTATATAATAGTATAGATAAATAAAATGTAGTGACGCTATACAGAGCTTTGAATTACAAACTATAACATGGCTACCACTGCGCTCGTCATGAGACATGAGATATTAAGCCTCATAATGTCCAGTACTTATGCTGGTTACAATGTACTATATATCAAACCGGAACACAACAATCAACATGTGTATGGACACTGTTGCTTGCCGATATAAATAGATATTTCGGTGGCACAAACAGTGTCATTATTATGTATTCACGACTATACTTTTACGTGTTCTCTAGGCGTTCTGGTACACGACCCAGCGCGGCGACTACACGGGCGAAGTGTTTGGCTCCTCGGACCGGTGGAACGGGCTCGCGGTCATCTTCGACTCCTTCGACAACGACAACAAGCACAACAACCCGTACATAATGGCGGTGGTCAACGATGGCACCAAGATCTTCGACCATAAGAGGTGAGCTTCGATTACAATTTAACAGTTTATAGGGAGAGAATTAGTATAACGTTTTTTTATACGTGACCAGTGAAGTGATGCCTCTGCACCTGATGATGGTTCCAATAGAATGTCGACTGACAAGAGATCATTACTCCTCGACAGTTGACACAATTATGCCGGCCTGTTGGAACCGGATATATACAGGCTGATCCCGGAACGCGACACTTACGTGGGCCACTGTGGCGGGTTTTAACACCTTGTGTAGTGTTCGCTATCCTATAACTTTACTTACTATGTTTAATGTCGGCTCATGCCATAACATTCCGTGTTGTGTTGCCAGTGACGGCGCGACGCAGTTGTTGTCGGGCTGCCTGCGAGACTTCCGCAACAAGCCGTTCCCGACCCGAGCACGCATCGAGTACTACATGAACACGCTCACCGTCTACTTCCACAATGGTAACATTACTTCCACCACCTCTGTGTTGTCTATGACATTACCCCACTGTATTGTCTATGAGTTGAAAAAGTTTTTCAGGGATAAAAGACTGTCTATATATTTACCCATATTATAAAGTAAAAGGGACCTACCCATAGTATGTCCCTCCCAAAGTCTGAAACTATGTCTGGGCCCAATTTAATCGATATTCTTTCAGTGGTTTAGCTGTGAAAGTGTAACAGACAGAATTACTTTCGCATCTATAAGTTTATATACAATACTTAAAATTTAAGCCGCTACTTGCGAGTTATTTTTTCAAAAACTAATTATAATCTTACTTCCATTTACTAGTTAACAGGCAGGTATTTCTCATTACTAAATTATATAATTTAGTAGTGTATCTTTTTCTATGAGTTTTACTAGCTGTAAGTTTCCCAAATAAAATAAAATACCCTTTTGAATATAATATTAACATTATTGTAGGTATGACAAGCAACGAAGCAGACTACGAGCTGTGTTTCCGCGCTGAGAACGTGGTGCTGCCGCGCGGCGGACACTTCGGGCTCTCGGCCGCGACCGGCGGGCTCGCGGACGACCACGACGTCATACACCTGCTCACCACCTCGCTCTACTCCACGCAGCAGCAGTCAGGTCAGTATCCACATCAGCATCAGGTAACCTGGATATAGCCTTCCTAACATTTATGGACATGTTAGAAGCGATGTGACAGGTGATGATCTCAGATGTTATAGATCACAAAACAAGTAATGTTTTTGCGTGGCAGTTAGGTTATTGCACGATTGTGATCTGAGACCTGTTGATGATTAGTTACACACAATTCACATTTCATTTTGTAAAGCATTGTGAAAAGTATCTCTACTATCACAACTTACTTATATACACATTAGTTAGTTGGTCTATTACTTAGACAATTTATACACTACGCGACGGTCGTAAGAACTGTCCCATCAAATTATATCACTACGAAAAATACAAAAAACCATTTAGGTGTTACAAAATAGTTAGAACTGGATAAAGTAGAACTATCGAACTCTGATTATAGGCTAAATTGATAGCTAACAGACAAAAAACAAGAAGTGTTAATAAAAAGTTTGCCAAAAGTAATCCATGGAATATGTAATATAACTATGTTTTAAACTTTCCAGGTGGTCAACAGATCAGCTCGGACGAGCAGCAGAAGCTGTCTCAGGAGTACCAGGAGTACCAGAAGAAACTCGAGCAGCAGAAAGAGGAGTACAGAAAGGAGCATCCGGATGAGGTCAGATTATAAACATGGTGTTGTCCATAGCCACTATTCAGTTCTCTGAATTGATATTCTTATCCGAGTAAAAAAAAAACAATGTTGTTATATAAGTAATAACATTAACAAAATACTTAAAAAGTCGGACATAAATAACCAAGTTCATGTATCATATATTTTTTATATTAAAGAAACTCACCAAAGTGAGTTTAGGTCGGAAAGCATTATATATCAAACAGGCTGATTCGAGAATAATAAATTTATTTTCACCATGAGTATAATCTAATTAGTAATTTGGTCGTTTGCAGGTGCGCGACAAGGAAGGCGATTTCGACGACTGGTTCGAGTCGGACGGACAGCGGGAGCTGCGCCAGATCTTCCAGGGCCAGGGGCAGATACACGACGTGCTGCGGGACATCAACAAGAAGGTCGACGAGGTGAGGCTTCTATACCCTGCTGATATACTAGATTAGTCAATAGGACCTGCAGGCCGCGGCCTACGGGCGTCTAATTATAAGTAGAGACGGCATAATTACTCCAAGCTTTCTAAAAATGTTATATAATATTATGTGTACAGTAGCCAAGGACCTTCTTTTTGGTCCGTGATAGTCGAAATTCTACTACGAAGGATTATTATAGAATGCAAATAGTACGGTGACGCTAAATGTATATTGAACAGATTTTTTTATTACTAATGTCACTTTGTAGTTTTTTATTATTTAATAACATATTAATATATAGTTGGAGCAAATCTGAGTGTAATTTGTTGTGTCAGGTGATCGGCAAGCAGATGAACTCGCTGTCGATGCTGACGGCGGTGTACAGCCAGTCACAAGGACAGCCAGCTCAACCAGTACAGCCGGGACAGCAGGTGAGGGGGCTTGTGGCGTGTCTTCTAGCATTTTATATGGCGTTAATAAATGAAACCACAAACTCGTATTTACCTCCGCAACAATTATGCCAAATCATCCATGAATATTTTCACCAAAAATACTAATTTTCCTTTTTTGACCACACTGGTTTATTGCGAATATGGTGTGTATGCGGGTGTATTTCTAAATGAAAGTTTGATGTATGTCCCGCTGCGAAGTATTCTCTTAGAGTAGCAGTAATGGTATTATGGCATGTAATTTTTTTACTTTTGTTCGAAATTTGCATTTTTATTTACATCCACAATTATTCGAGTAACTAATTTTAAAATATTTCAGGAATATAATTACGTGCTTTCATTTAGTATCGCAATGCCAATCTTTAATTATTATGAAGACATCTCTACAGTACAGTAAAAGTAGTAACCAGTAACCATAAAAATAAGTAATAATTTTTCATGTATGTTATTGTATAAGTTTGATTTTTTTTTCCTATAATTTTGTACTACGTCATGATGTGTATTGTGTTGTAGGTTCAGATGCCGTCGCTGCCGATCGGCCGGCACGACTGGGACGCGCTCGTCGCCAACAACCAGCTCATGATCAACACCATCGCCGAACTCAAGTCAGTACCATCACCACTTTATAATACACCTCTATTGTATGACCAACAAAACATAAAACAAACAAAATGCATAGTCTTAAAATGGGTTCATATACCTGATATATGGTTGGGAAGTTTATGTCTCACGGTTATGTATGTTAGTTGAACAATGTTTCACGCCTTCCCGAAGATAAATAAAACGATAGTTACCTTTTATAACCTCTTTTTTGCAACATAAGTAAATGTTTACATAGGATCTAGTAATAGTGAGCCAACAAACTCTACAATAAACTTTTTTCATTATGAGATATTTCACATAACTCCTAATTAACTAATGTTTTAATAACTGCTAATTGTTGTAGATATAATAAAATAATAGTATAGATAATAAATAAAAAAAATTAAAATAAAATATATAAAAGCGAATGAAGTAAATGTATATATCACTAAATGAATTAGGATTATATAGCAGACGAGTAAACAAAGTGAGGTCATTATGACCAGTAAAATAAAAATAATATCCGAATCACATAAATATGGTAATTGTGGTTAAAAATATCCGAATCTTCGACCATGTCTATTTACGAAATCATAATTATACAGCTACTTTTATGTGCGTTTGCAGAGGGTTCATAATCGAAGTGTCGCGCAAGTCTGACAGCCTGCTGGCGGGCGCGGGCGCGGCCGGCGGAGCGGCGGCGGGCGCCGCCATCAACCCGCAGTTCCTCAACGAGCTGCGCGACTCCGTCAACAACATCAAGCAGACCGTAGCCACGGTCGCGCAGAGGTAACCAACAACAAACTTTATTACAATAAACTGCACGAGTCATAGGGATAGATGACCAGCGGCGGGGGTGAGATAGCGTATGTACAAATTGGACGAGTTTGTCAACCAACAACCGTACGTTGAGGATCAAATTGGACAAAATATGGGCGCGTTAAACCGACAAATCACGACTGTGCTCACGACTCGTGCCTCTGTACTAATTTACTGCCACAGCGCTTATCAGTCCAAAGTAGCAATTTTTTTTTAATGAGTTATCAATGCATAATTTATGTATCAATTTCAATTAATCAAACAACCAGTTATTTTGCTACTCCACCTGTCATACCAATGTCATACAAACATGTGATCATCTGAACTAATATCCGCAGGATGACGAACCAGCCACAGTTCGTGAATAACCAGCCGTTGTGCCCGGAGCCGTCGTGCGTCAGCTTCACGGGGCTGCTCGTCGTCGTGGCCGTACAGCTCGCGATCATGTTCCTCTACGCCATGTACAAGTACGTATATACTCCACATAATAAAGCATATACTTATAACCGTTACGAATAGAACCGAATAGCGATAGCTTAGTTGGGTGTGGAACGGACTACCGAGAATGTATGCAGGTTCAAATCCCAAAAGCACACCCATCTGACTTTTTAAAAAAAAAAATATGCGTTTATTCTTTGTGAATTATCGCTTACTCTAACAGTGAAGGAAAACATCGTGAGGAAACCTGCACATCTGAGAAGTTCTCTATAGGAATTTCGAGGGTGTGTGAAGTCTACCAATCCGCACTAGGCTAGCGTGGTGGACTAAAGCCTGATCCCTCTCAATAGTAGAGGAGGCCCATGCCCAACAGTGGGAAAGTATATAATACAGGGCTGATATTATTATATTATAACTGTTCGGATATATCCTTAGACCATTCAGAAAAATCTGCCGGCTTCATTGTCACTATGTTGAAACTACAATACGCAGTCATACCGTATTGTGTCGATATGATCTTGTACATAAATAAACCTTCAAGGCGTGTTCATTTTACGAACACTATGATTCTTTATATGTGTGCGATTATTTGATCTTACACCTTTGGCGGAGTGAAATATCATACAATCCCCGTCCTTCATATATTGTCTAAGATAATATCCGATTATCGGATATTATATCCGAACGATTTGGTGTTCGAGTTTTCGATATCTTAGTTTTATGTTGAATCAATTCAGTATACATGTCAGTAATATTCGAAATGTTCAGTAAAGTTTTATACATCAACAAATGGGCAACTGTGCAAATATTGTACATATCCGAAGCCTCTATCACAGTATCCAAATAATTTTCTTATTGTACTAATTTGTTTACAGAGAAAGGAAGGAAGCGCAAGCGAAGAAGTTCTTCTAAATAATATACTGTAGGTAACCGCGCGTTCACATTGATGCAACAAAAACTTGGATACATATACTTGCACAAATACATCTGCTCAGGCCAGTTTAAATAGGTTAGGTTTTCGATTGAAATTGAACGTAGAACTTTCATAGTGGGATATCTCACTGTCTCTCTCACTCGCCAACGCCATAGGAGCAGTGACGTCATAACTTACAAGTACATTATCAACCGCGTGAAACCCTTCAAATTTTTATTTCTGTCATATGAGCGGATAGTTATAAAAAAACAAACTTAACGCATCCAATACTCAAATCGACGATAGCAATTACTTTTATGAAATTGAACACAACATGGATCTCAACCGATGTGCCAATGAAGAGCCGTGCAGGCTTGTCTACGCGCGTTGTAATACGCATCAACGCGCGGTGAACGCGCGCACGGGCTCTCAAGTGTGAACGCGCGGTGTGTAGAAACAATTTTTTTTACCGATAAATGTGAGCGAAATAGACTTACTTACTGTACATAATATTTATAATTCTCTCTCTTCCTCTTTTTTACTATCATATTGCTGGAAACGAAAACTGGGAAGTATATGACGAGATAGTGGTAGGGTTGAAAGGAATGTTTGAGATTAATTTAATGAATTAAGTATCAAATTATATGCTGAAATTTGAAAGCGTAAATTAAAGTATGGGAAGTTATTGGCTGTCTGAAATTATATATTTTTGTTTTAAAATTATTTAGAATAAAGTTTCAAGGTATATGAGTAGTGTCTTGATTATGCCAAAAGTTATAACAAAAATTGCCAAATACCCTGCATGAAACTTAACGTAAAGTGCGAAGTAATATCCCCAGTAAAAAAAAAAAATCATTTTAGTGCCTTTTGAAACACAGTGCTGTTTCAAAGCGTCGAATTTTAAAACATTTTTAGCTCAATATATCAGTATGTTACTCAATTTTCAGCAATGAAATGTTAAATACTTATTTCCTTTCAGTAAGCTATAAAGACAGAACAGAACAAAGTTCTTTTAAGAAGCAAAAGAAAGACATTTATTCGGATTTCGTTTCTAGCAAAATGATTTATTATATTTTCTGTACGAATTTACACTTACGGCATCTATCGATGTCGATAGATTATGTTGAAGTAGTTCTCATTCTAATCATGATATTAATCGATTAAAAATCGATAAAGTTTATCAATATGATCTATCGATATCGATAACAAAGCCGCAGTCTCGATGTATGTGTGTTGAGGTTAAAATGGTTGTAAGTAAAAGTATTTTTTGAGATTAATTCAGTTTTATTTTCACAATATTGACTTCTGAGAGTCAATAAACCAAAAACCCCATTAATTATATATTATTTTCTTTAAACAAGACATACGAAGTTTTCAATTATAAAATAAAAAAAACATTCAATCAAAGAAATTAAAAAAAAGATTCATTTCAGAATAGCGTCTTCAAAAAGGTACCGAGTAGTATAATTTTACTGGCACCCATAAGTTCAATACCCGCAAACCGAGCAAACTAAATTGACCTAACTCAAAGGCTGTTAAATAAACAAAATTGGCCTAGAAATATTTGGAGCTAGCCTATGACCAGCAATAGGCTTCTTGTATAAATATTCCGTGGGACATCTTGAAGAATATAGATATCGACGACGAACAAAAAATATAGGGTTTTGAATTTCGGATTTGGCAAAATGGAATGTACATTCATTTTTATATAGGTCACTTTAGTTCTAAGGATTCATACTAGCAAATCCTGGTAGCCTTATCAACAAAGAGAATATTACGCTGCCGAATTCAGAAATCTCATTCATGAAAAGGATATAACAGTCTCTAAAACAATGACGATAAATGACTACAACATGGGTTGGACCAAATCTGTGTCCATTGCTATCACCAACACATTATAACTCCTTGTCATGTTACATTAAAATAGCTTTACTTTAATAACAGTAATTTTTGGTACTAAATATCCCAAATTTGGCACTGAATCTTAATTTAACATAATATCTAAGTAAATCGAAACGGTCTTCCCATGCCTATCCCTATGATGTGGTCCCTGTGGAGTCTGCCGCGGCCTCTCCCACTTCCCCCCGTGGTCACGTTGCTGCAGCTCACCGTGAAGGTATCCTGACGTTTGAGTGGCTGTGGACTCTGGAGCTCCTGCGCCGGCTCCATCGGCAGCGGGAACAGTTGCTCAGAACAGCAGGTGCGGGACAACTGAACACAAGAGACAGAGTAGGTTAGGTAATATTGTACAAGTTTTTGTCTATGACTGTGTTCGTGAATTGTGGTAAAGATTCTTGGAATTAATAGCACATTGCGAATTTGTGGGATAAAAAGGAATCTATAATAGTTAAGGACATTGCATACTATACATAATTGAAAGCTATTAAAACATAATAATAACATAGAGGACTCTGAATTCGGATTACTTTGGGTCGCTGAGCCAACTAAGTAATATAGTGTTACATTTTCAGTAGGCTATTGACGATGAGTTGCTTGCGGTGTGTACCTTGTGTTGTTCCCGGTGGCGCGCCTCCCGCAGCAGCGCGTGCAGACTGCGCGCGTGCGCCCGCACCGCCTGCGCCAGCGCGCGCTGCGACAGCCGCGCCACGCCACACGTGTCGCACGTATCACACGCACCGCATCCTGACCACAACGCATAACACATACATACAGCCCTAGCGCAAGCTCAGACAAATTTTACAGGTGGTTGACATAATGATTTAATGCAATAATTTCGAAGATATTATGTTATGGACCTAATGAATGTATTTCGTATTGTCGGCGGTTAACCTTACCACCATCGTAGACATCTTTTAACAAATTTTGCTCGCAGGTTCTTTGGCAACGACATTTTATGCGGGATTAAAAATAGAATACATATTAAATTACTTGGGACAAACAAAAAATACCAAATTTCAAAATTACAATATAAACTTGCATGCTATATGTCTATAATTTGTTATATTTACGCGTGTCGAGCAGCAGGTCCGCCTCGGAGGAGTGTGGCGCGAGGTGTGCGCCGCGGATGAACTCCGCGAGGCTCTCCGACGACGCGTCGTGATCCGCGCATGCGCACTCCTGACACAACAACTACTATACTTCCAACAACTATAACGAAACGAGCAAACCACGTATGGAGTAGAATTAACGAGAATCATCTTATAAGGGGAACAAATTGCAAAAGTGCAGCAAACAAAGCAAAAGTTCAAAAGTACAATTCAAAAACCCACCACCATAGCGCTAAAGTAGCAAGAGGGTATAGCATGAAGTTAGCAGTTGCAAACGGAGTGAAGTGTGCGAGTTGAAAACAACAAATCTCTCGTGACTAATGTACTTGATGTATGGAGGTTGATAAAACTGCACTGTATAAAACATCAACTATAACGAAGCGGAAGCCTTTTTGTCGTATATAATTCAATATCCCACTCTAATAATTCTTGGCGCCACCATGATTTGACGGTTTTCAACAAACAATTTTTCATACACAGACGGTGTTCCGTACTTCTAGTTTCTACCCTCCATAAAACTGTCCTTTAGCAAGCGATTGCCCGTAAACAGTAGCAACATAAACCGGCTACAATGTCCTTTAAACCCAAACACACTGTATCACATACAGGATACTATACAATTTCATGAATACTGGTAAAAACGATCACATTAAGTACATAGCCTACTGTAGCTTGAATTAACATTATTAACATCATATGTTAGTGTATGTCAAGCAATTATAAAAAGAAAAAGTGATTACTGGTGGATCTGAACACTGCCCAGAGAGGTCAGCGAGACTTCCGCATGTCTGTATGGCGCTCACCAACTCCTCCAGTGTCACATCTGAAAATGAACAAATTGTTAGCGCCGTATTTTAAACGAGCGACCTGCCCCGGCTTCGCACGGGTGCAATGCTGATACTAAATACACTACAGAAAAACTGTGAACGTTGTATATAAAAACATAGCGGCCCGCTCTGACTTCGCTCGGGTATAACATAACAAAATAACAGTATTTCTCCACTATTTAATGGATGTTATTATTATACATATAAACCTTCCCCTTGAATCACTCTATCTATTAAAAAAAACCGCATCAAAATCCGTTGCGTGGTTTTAAAGATTTAAACATACATAAGGACAGAGAAAGCGACTTTGTTTTATACTATGTAGTGATGATGATCTTCCAACGCTCATTCGCGCTGCAGTTCGCATTGACGAACCACTACGCCTGCGCAAAAACGTTCGACGGGATGGACTAAACTAATACTTCGTGGCAAACTTTTGAATACAAGCCCCATTTTATATTTTCGCGGGATAAAACCACCCTTAGGAGTAATGTAGCCTCGTATTGAGTGATTTTTACAAGATTTGATAGTTCCTGAGATATCACATTCAGAGAAACACTTCAGCTTTATATATTAAAGTATAAATAATCTTAATTTATGGACAAGTTTGACACGATCCTGAATATGCTACCAAATTGCTTCCATATAACGGCGAGTACGGGTGACACAACCACTATTACGATAGATAGACATACAACGCATTAAACTCAATATTAAAAACACTTTAATCATAAATATTTAAAATTATTCCTAAGTATCAACAAATTTCACAACATTCATAGGGTGACACGCATTAATAAGGGCTTTAGATGTCACCCGCCCAATTAAACCATTGATGCAGTTCTTCATTGAATACAAAAGATAGGCACCTTTGGCCGATTCGCGCGGCCCGTCAACACAGTCGCAGGATGCGGCCCAGGGCTCCATCCCAGGGTGTGGCGACGTTGCTACCGGCTCGGACCAGCTCGGACCGCAAATCTGTAAATATAACACCTGACACTGGCAAAGCGAAAATTTTATGTAAATAATCCCAGTAATTTACGTGTAATAATTTTCAACACAAGTATATATTTTTAGGTTTTCTGCCCACGCCCATGGTAAATGGCTTAGTTCTAAATACTTCGCGCACCGCGTGTACTCAATATACGTTGTTAATACATTTATTTACTTCAGTACACTACAAATACTACAACTCACTACTTATGTATATCATGCACCATACATTGACTGCCTCAATGGCGTAGTTGTAAATGTACACGGTACGAATACGACTGCTGCGCTGAGGTTCTGGGATCGAATCCCGGGTCGGGACAAATAGTGACTGGGTTTTTTCCTTCTTAAAAAATAACTCAGCCACAGCTCAGAGGTCGTTTTTGGATGTCGATAAGCCCTCGTGACATTTTGTTGCAACCTTTTCAAAAATCATAAAATTTGCTTAAGGCCAGATTGCAATAAAAGGTTTTACCAAATCCTCACCTGATTCCCATCCCACCACTGCTGGTCATCCCTCTCTGCCTCCAGATACTGCGGGTCTTCTCTTTCTGCCTCCAGATACTGTTGATCTGCAGGCCAGGGGAGGCTGTGTTGCAGCTCCTCCATTGGCGCATGATCAGGGGAAGCTGACACGTATGGACACTCTAATGGTTTGTCTGATAATAAAACTGAAAATATGGAATCACTTCTTGCGATAATTACAAAATGTAAGATCTATAAATGGAAACATTTTCTTTTTCTACTCAAGATCAGCCTGAAATCTGGAATGTGTCCGATATGGCGATAGGCTCGCCTCCTATCACATGTGTGGAAGAACACACATGAGGAAAGTGAGTGCACTGGTTGCACCTCTGCTTAAGCTTTCAGAAATTAAGGTGTGATGTATGTTTGTTTTTCTAGGATCTTATAAAGTAAATAGAAACTATATTTTCTATCGTGACTGGCTCTTTAAGTGTTTGAGTTCCAATATATCATAATCTATACTATTATATAAAGCTGAAGAGTTTGTTTGTTTGTTTGTTTGAACGCGCTAATCTCAGGAACTACCGGTCCAAACCGAAAAATTCTTTTTACGTTGGATAGCCCTTTGTTCGTGGAGTGCTATAGGCTATATATCATCACGCTATACCCAATAGGAGCGGGGCAGTAATGGCTAATCTCAGGAACTACCGGTCCAAACTGAAATTTTTTTTTGCGTTGGATAGCTCTTTGTTCGTGGAGTGCTATAGGCTATATATCATCACGCTATACCCAATAGGAGCGGAGCAGTAATGGCTAATCTCAGGAACTACCGATTCGAACTGAAAACATATTTTTGTGTTGAATAGTCCTTTGTTTGTGGAGTGCTCAAAGTTATATATCATCACGCTATGACCAATAGGAGCGGAGCAGTAATGGCTAATCTTAGGAACTACCGGTTTCAACCAAAAAATTCGTTTTGTGTTGGATAGCCCTTTATTTGTGGACCGCTATAAGCAATATATCATCACGCTATGACCAATAGGAGCGGAGCAGTAATGGCTAATCTCAGGAACTACCGGTTTGAACTGAAAAAATCTTTTTGTGTTGGATAGCCCTTTGTTCCTGGAATGCTATAGGCTATATATCATCACGCTATGACAAATAGGAGCGGAGCAGTAATGAAACATGTTGCAAAAACGGGGAAAATTATGAGTTTTGAGAGCTTCGGTTGCGTGCGCTGCGTAAACGGTTAAAGAAAAGAAGATTGTTTCACTTAAAAAGTTCTAAATAATATAACAAAGTCCCTGCTGCATCTGTCTGTTACGTGTTAAACTCAAAAACTACCCAACGTATTAAGATGAAATTTGGTATGGAGACAGCTTGAGACCCTGGGAAGAACATAGGCTCCCGGGAAACTACTATTTTTATAACGGAAAACTTTACCTTGAAAAACTTTATAACGCGGGCGGAGCCGCGAGCAAAAGCTAGTATGTATATAAAATGACTCAGAAAAATATATTACCAGGTGCATCATCCAGGAAGCCATGGTTAAGCGGAGATGATTCATTGTTGGTTTCAGTCTCTATATGATATGTTTCGTTCAGGCTCTTCCTATCACAAACAGATGTTTTATTTAAAATATATAAAAATGAATCCCTATTTCCCTTGGTCACGCCATCACGCGTGAACGTTTGGACCGATTTCAATTTTTTTGTTGTGTTTGTTATTGTCAGGAGTAGGTTTTTATGAAAGTAAAAATTCAAAAAATTGCGCGGAAAATTAGAAAATTTAAGAAAACTTTACGAAAATAGAATGCACGCTGCAAATTCATAGTTATGACAGGACAATGTCTGTCGGGTCAACTAGTTTAAAGTAAATTACATTTTACTTGCCTGTCTATACTAGTTTCCTTCATGAATAAGTTGCCAATAGAGATTGGATTATAAATATAATTTTAATTACATTATTAGATGTTTCAGTATTTTTAATGGATAGTGCATTTTGATAAGATGCATTTATGTAATAAAAAGTAATTAATATTTTAATTGATAGTGCCTATTTTGGAAGTTAGATGTATAATTGGTAAATTAGTAATATAATAATATATAAAGAAGTATTGATCAGACTATTTTATAATCCAGTTGTTTATGGAAAGAAGTCCAAAAAAATTCTTTTATATAAAAAGTCAGATATTAAAGAAATGAGGATGGTAAGTACCGCATTTACAATCTTCACTAATTTCATCTAGAAAATCTGGGAAAATATTTAATCATATACATGCATAAGAATAATAGATGGTTATTGTAAAAATAAATGTAATCTCATAATATATAGTATTTTTATTATCACATATTTGCATGTATATTTTTGTATTTTGATAGTGCATAATCCAATGTCTAGTTATTATTTATTCTATTCTAATGGTAAATATAATGTAAAAATTTCAATGTTTAGTAAATTATATGCATTTACAAAACACTGTTGAAGTACATTGTTTGAAAATATCTTAGAAACTATATTTAGAATACACCAGATGGCGCTATTATGAACATACTATATCAATATTTTTTTGTCAATTGCATGTATCTAATTTAAACATATAAAAAAATATGTTCCTAGAATTATATCTCACAACCGAGGTAACTTTTAGTGCGGCATAAGATGCATGCCATAGCCTTCTCAAGAGAAGTATTTGTATTGTTAAGAAAAATAAACTGAACATTTCCATGAAAATCGTGGTTCATACTGCACAGTCGTCCCGATATCAAACAGTTTAGTAAAAAAATGTAGTTTATTTGCACCCTCCATTACATACCTTAGTTCAGTGTACTTAGATCGAGGAGTTTTTACATTTTTCTTAGCTTCATGGGCAAACTTCCAGTTCTTTTGCTTTCTGTAAAACTCTAGTCTGTATATCGCCACCAGTTCAGTTTTATGTGATTTATAGCCAGAGGCCATTGCAAGCGTCAATAACTATTGAAAAATATCGATTAGTGCTGTATTATTAGTAACATAGAAAGTAAGTTCGGTAGAGAGAGTACTATATTCTTTGTTCGGTAGGTAACTATTGGTAAAACGCATAATTTGCAAAACTACCGCCGTTCATGTTTGTTGACAAATGTCATTTTTTTTTCTTTATGGCTTCTGAAGTCTTATGCACTGAGCCAAAGACAAGTTGCAAGTATTCATAATTTTCGCTTACTCAGGGGCCTTATTCTCTATCCCGCACGTTATTTTGACAGTGTGTAACAAGCACGTAACACAACGCATCATGTTTAGGACTATAGAAATTTGACTTACAGAATACCATTCCACGCACATTTCTCGAAGATAACATGACACGGCCGCGTTACGCGTTTACACTATCATCTATCTATCTTCTATCTATACTTATAATAAATCTGTAGAGAGGTCAATTCTGTACATGAAATATATTTCCAAAATAACTATCAGGGGGTGATTAGGGATTGATACTGATGCCAAAAATGCAATTAGTAAAATTTTTGTCTGTCTGTCTGTCTGTATAACCGTTATAGAAACAAAAACTACTCGACGGATTTTAACGAAACTTGGTACAATTATTTGTCATACTCCTGTGCTGGTTATAGTATACTTTTCATCACGCTACAATTAATAGGAGCAGAGCAGTGACGGTAAATGTTGGGAAAACTGGAGAAGTTATTCCATTTTTTAAGCTTCCGTCGCGTGTGCAACCTTAATGGTTAAAGCTACACAGAAATCACGTATGACGGAAATGTTCTCCTTAAAATTATGTAAAAAATATCCCACGACAGCATATGTCTATCTTTTATGGTTGACTCACAATAACACGTGTAACTCCCGATAGCTTAGCAGTTCGAAGCTTACTCATTATATTTGTCTACTCTAACGTTTATAACACTCTCAGTCAGCCCCGATCTAGGGGGGGAGGGGGTTTGGGGGCAAGCCAGGGCCCGTGCCCCGGGCGGCGAATTTAGAGGGCGGGAAATTCAAACTTGGCAGACGAATACACATCTCATCATTAACGCAACTTTGACTACTGCGACATCTATACTCTATACTATCTATACTTCTATACTATTATATAAAGCTGAAGAGTTTGTTTGTTTGTTTGAACGCGCTAATCTCAGGAACTACCAGTCCAAACTGAAAAATTATTTTTGCGTTGGATAGCCCTTTGCTTATGGAGTGCTATAGGCTATATATCATCACGCTATACCCAATAGGAGCGGAGCAGTAATGGCTAATCTCTGGAACTACCGGTCCAAACTGAAATTTTTTTTTGCGTTGGATAGCCCTATATTCGTGGATTGCTATAGGCTATATATCATCACGCTATACCCAATAGGAGCGGAGCAGTAATGGCTAATCTCTGGAACTACCGGTCCAAACTGAAAAAATATTTTTGCGTTGGATAGCCCTTTGTTCGTGAAGTGCTCTAAGTTATATATCATCACGCTATAACCAATAGGAGCGGAGCAGTAATGGCTAATCTCAGGAACTACCAGTTTGAACTGAAAAATTCGTTGTGTTGGATAGCCCTTTATTTGTGGGGTGCTATAGGCTGTATATCATCACGCTATGACCAATAGGAGCGGAGCAGTAATGAAACATGTTGCAAATACGGGGACAATTTATTAGTTTTGAGAGCTTCTGTTGCGTGCGCTGCGTAAACGGTTAAAGTTATGCAACAATGATGTATGACGGGATTATCCCTCTTAAAAAGTTCTAAAAAAATATATTATAAAACAAAAGTCCCCCGCTGCATCCGTCTGCCTGAACGTCTTAAACTCAAAAACTACCCAACGTATTAAGATAAAATTTGGTATGGAGACAGTTTGAAACCCTGGGAAGAACAAAGGCTCCCGGGAAACTACTACTTTTATAATGGAAAACTTAAGCCTGAAAAATTTTATAACGCGGGCGGAGCCGCGAGCAAAAGCTAGTACAGAATAAGGGCCCAGCTTCAGATTGTATGGTACGGTAAAGTATAAATTCTGTTTTTGGATCCAGTGTTGTGATGCGAATCAAGTAAGAGATTCAAGCTCAGGATTCAAGGGTATATCTCAGAGGGTATATCAGTAGTACCAACTCTGAAAAAGATTTACCCCCAATGATAAGATAAGGACACCCTAAAATCGAAAAAACTGAAAATCTAATAAAGCTTTTTTGTTTTGACTTTTCAAACATACTTGGGTATTTATAAAAAATACTGAAAAATGTAGGTAGTCTATGATAGATAATAACTCAATAATCTCAGCATAAACAAAGTAAATAGGCATTTCCAATTCGTCGACCTAACCAAAGAGAATATAATCACTACGTTTTAGACCTAACTATAACGTTTGTTGTAAATGTAATATTTTGCATGTAGGTAACTAATTAAGGCGATACCTCAAGGTCCATTTTCATACATTTTGTTTCACCTTTAATCTGGGTAACTAAACAAGTATTGGCAAGTAAAGAATTTAAATTCACGTCTAGTTAGTGATTAGTTCTCGCAGTTGAAAGAAAAATGTAAAAATAATTAATAATCATGGATATTTCTGCCTTTAAAATTTCGTCATACTAAATTTTAAAGGCCGAAAATGGACCTTGAGGTATCGCCTTAATACACTTTTTTTATAATATATGTTATAAAAAAACAAATACAAAACCACCAAGAGTACCTATGCATGTACGATGTATTATTGGTCTCTGATTCTAAGGTATAAAACAGTAATAATTGGTGATTATAATATTTATTACAAATGTAGCCGCTGTTATGTTTTGGTTTGAAGGTGTCGTGTAGTGTGCTATGCGTGCACATACATAACATGGGTTTTCCAGTATTATATATTAGTCTATGACATGGGTATGATACTGGATGATGATACGGGAACGATTTACTAATGATAAAACGACCGTTCTGATGAGCGATTTAATTGCAACTAACTGACAAAATATAAGTAAGTATTTTGAATAATGCTAAGTGATATTTGCTTACGATGCTAAAATGAATCAATATTAATGTGCGATAACCCGTACAGAAGGACTTTGTAGGCCGTATAACAAAGTACTAGACATAATAAAATTTAGTTCAACTCATTTCTCAGAATGACGAGCGCAGTGGAATACCAAACAATACTTTGTAATTTAAGGTGTAGGATGGTGTTAATACTGTTTATGGGTGGTCGTATTGCTTACCATCACACGAACGGTAAGCTCGTCTCTTTAAACAAAGCAATAAACAAATAGGGATTAATTTTTATATAACTAGATTAGGTATTTCCACTTTTGTTATTTTGATACTACTACAATATTGCTCTCCGTATCAAGTCATGTAAACGCATCTTAACATTTTTTGATAATAATTACTTATCGCCCATCGACATCGGAATATTGTCGTTTTTCTCCTTTACTGACATACAAAAGCGCAAGAGACCGCTATTTTAAATTTATATTTCGAATATAACTTTATGTGTAATACTTTCAAAATAAGATGTATAAATCTCAGTAAGTATTTTAGGTTTATAAAATTATTGTTTTTGTTATAGGTTAGTTTTTGGGAATTCTGTCCAAATATATTATAGTTTAGATTCTAACAGAGCCGTCTGGGAACCTTTAGGTGAAGCCTATGTTCACTTGTGGACTCCCAAAGGCTGAAGAAAAAGTAGTTCAGATTTGTCATCTAATAAAAAAACAATTTTTTTCGTCATATTTTCTTTATTACAAAACCATCACAATACAGCGCACTTAAGTGCAAGCATAAACTTTAACATGGAAAAATACTCTCAACAATCGAGCCGCTTAAGTTTATGCTCAAGAGAAATGTCAACATTACACGAGATATGTTCAAATTGCTACAATACTGTTCATTACATATCAGATCTTAATTATATGAGAATGTATGGATATGCCCTTAGCTATTTGTTAATTTGTCCATTAGTTTGATTTGTATAGATAAGTGAACCAGGAAGACATGAGATATAGCACGTCTATCTTGAGATGTTACATTTTTTATCTTAATTGAACAGGGCATTCGATATCTACCTTAATTTATACGATATAATTTTGTTTCAGAGACGAAGTACGATATCACGGGGTTCATTCATTTACCTACCTGCTTATCTATTATATAGTATTACTAATTGTAACTATACCTACATAGTTTAACACACAAAGGGCATATTCACACATTAACATAGTCTACCAAAAGGCTACTTTGTTTATTTTAATCAAAACACCACGAAATACCACGTCAAAATTGAGGATGAACTAAATCGAAAAACCGAGAAATCGTCAGTCACAATTGCTATGTAGGCGTAAAGATAACTCGAGAAACTCCATTATAACGTATTTGTTTAACGGTTACACAGGGCGAGCTGCTGGCTTGACAGTGGACAGTTCACGTTTTTGTAAATTAGTGTAACTACACTTATGTACGTAAAAACATCCTCCACCAGGCGGTAGTGTACTCAAGTTGTTTACCGGCTATTCCAGATGGATTCTGCTATCTTACTTGGATAAGTAACTGCTCTGACGCGGAACCCTGTGTAGATACCGCTGTACAAATGAGTTTTATACAATATCGAGCTAGATAAATACAACCTTCCATATCACTGGCGAAGAACATTAGGCAGTGATGAAAATGTTTACACGATTAAACTCAAATCACCTGGTATAATTGCTTTAGTGGCCTTAGCCAATGCGTGGGAAGCGTCACAGAGGTGCGGCAGATCTTTGAAGCCTTTTTACCTTATTGCCATGAGCTTGGTTAATGTGTTTTCATTGTGGCGCTTGCAAGCGGGTGTCCCCGCGAAGATCGAGGGCCTGGGCAGTTGCTATATTCGCCACATCCCAAGGTTGCCACTGACTTGCTCAGCAGCTCACACTATGTATCCAAGCCACAAAATTCCACAATGGAGTTACTCTTAACTGATAATATTTACCGTATTAATTAGTTCTGATAAATTTGTAAAGATACAGACTATGCACTTTCTAGAAAATACAAAGCAATCTCAACACAAGTACTGTTACTTTTTTAACTTATACTCGTAATAATTTGTAATTATACCGCGAATTAGGTTAAGCTTAACTATAGGTACTCTACAATTCCTGATAAATCTTTATAATGTACCAAAGGCAAGGGTGAGCAGACCATTAATTCCTAAATATATATTTTTTTATTTCTGGAAGAAATAATTAGGAGCATACAATTATTCATAAACATAATTGTCTAAAAATGTACATAAAGTCACAAGATGGCGTTAGTCTCACATTCGCTCCCATTCGATAGAGTACATACTTACAACTTCCTGTGACGATATATATTCATTATTCTATGGATCAAGAATAAACTAAAATACCTTCATTTGAAAATTAAAATCAAATTCGTCTGAAGTTTCAACAAACTCTCATTATAGGCATATATGTAGTTATAGATTAAAAAAAAACACTCCCCTTGCCTACGCCATAAAATTCAATTTGGCGGCAATATAATCTGTACAATTTACACAGTCAACATATAGAATCTATAATACTTTATGGTCGAATTGAAATATTGTCAATGTACTTGAAATCCTTATATTAATAAAGCTCTTTTTGTGCTATTTAGGTGAAAATGGGATATTGTATTATATTACTCAGGACCTAGATACCTAGTTTAAACATACACTTTTAACTATAGATCAAATCATACCTTATTTAAGATTCATAATTTTCATAAACTAATAATAAAAAATTGAGCAAATAATTTCAAAACAGACATTTTGGAATATTGGAAATATAGAACACAAGTCCTTTGAAATGGCACAACTTTGATATTTTTATGACAATTTGAATAATAGTTTTAGTTGAAAAAACATGTGAACTAAAATTTCTACTTATTACGTGGCTCGAAATTACGCCCTATATGCAGCAGCGACATGAATGCAGCAGCAGAACATGAATGTTAAATTGTTTTCATATATATATTGCAAATCTAATATTTACAAAGTTGCAGTTGATATATACTTTTATATGGAATGCTGGAGACTAGAAGAGTAAAAAGTCACTATCGAAAGTATTTGAAAGTAAAGCCTTATTTAAAAAGACTTGTACTCAAACTTCCAACTATCTGGCGAACCACTAGAGCAAACAATAAATATAAATAAAAGGTATTTCACTCAGCTCCTCGCTCCATTTTCACTCGTTACAGTGACATGCTGATACAATACGTATACATCTCAGTTCAATAAGTTTCAAGACTAAAAAACAAAACCAAATACGACACGCATGGGTTATGCATACATCAGAAAAGAAAAACATATATTTTCAATTCAGCTAAAAGTACTTATATCTTTCTTTTTTCAATTATATAAATTGAATGATTGTTTTGGAACTGAGATATCGTCAATACAATATTCAATTATTCACTATATATAAATTTTTAATATACTAAATTATAATGATACGTCTTCTTGTTAGTAACTATAAGGATTTTTCAACCGAACTTGCATGTAACGTAAAAAAAGAAACTTTATTTTTTTTAAAATAAATGAATGGATTCAAAATCCATATTGAAACTATTACCGATGCAGTATACTATAGTGCAATACTGATCAAATTTACATTTTGCAAGTTCAATAGAAAAATACAATAGGTACATGTTCTAAAACTCTAAAACAGACTTAATGATTGCATTTTTAGCTTAATGAAATATCGATTTCAACAACTCTACAACAATTCCGTTAAATTACAGTCGCATCGGATGCTGCGACCAAGTATTGACGTATATTCAATAGACATGAACGTCCATACGAACTATTTGTTCAAAATCTGGAGTTAGAACTAAAGTTCGCTGCAACGACAATCAATAATCGTCGTCTAACAACCTTTTAAAACATGCAGTGCTAAAACGCTTTAAATAGAGTATAAATAAAATTGCAATCAATACCGGATTGCAGTACAATTCAGTTGAACACTGGCTGTTCGGAACGCCCAATCTCCGATCCGTATACGTAATATAAAAAGACAATATTTACAGATCACGTTATGATGTCGCATACGTCTCACTTAATTACGATTCTCAATTTACTTTATACTTTTTTATTCTATGGAAGAATGAAAATTGCTTAATAATCATTGCTGTTACGAGGATGAGTGGCAATGTATTGCCATTTCCCTCGCACGCACCCGCAGTAATTCAATGACGTCATAAGATCGTGTGTATCGTTAGCTACTTTTCGCGTAGTTACTATGACAAAATAAAAAAAACATTCGTTACATTTTTAAAGGATTAAAAACGGACGGATGGACGGCACTCAAAAATTAAATTATGGGAATCACATTTTTATTTATATGCATATTCTGGATTTTGGTTTTCGTCCCTTGGTAGCGGCATACAATGCGACTTTATACAACAAATGGCACGCCACACCATCCCTATTATCCTCAAGGCACCAAGATCTCATCCCCTATCACATACCCTTGTAGGGTGCATAAAACATTCTATCTTAATTAAAATCAACCCCTTTACTTATTTCATCAGTGATTTAACTAAGCAATAATTTTATTTTGTCAGTATCCTGCACAAAAGGCAGTAGAACTGGACTTTGATTTAAAAAACTGATATTTTTTAAATGTTAATAGGTTTAGAGACCTTATTCCTTCAATGAGGGCGAATCCGTCTTCTTGCAATTACAGGAGTTCTATAGGTATATTTTTTCACTTTTTTACGTCTACCAAAGATTTTTTTCAATTATAATACCCGCAATTTCAAGACTGATATTGCTCCCGTAGATGGAATATTGCTCTTAACCTGACATAAAAATAAAAATAACGACTATAAACAGGGGTTTTTTGTGAGATCTAAGAACACTTCTTGTATATTTTAACGAAAATTACTGATCAGTCAAAGCACTGATTTATAACTAAGGGGAACCTAATCTAATGGAGTCTAAGATAAGTGTCCATTCATATTGTAAACGGACTTTGCCTAATTCTAATTCACCTAAAGCTATTGGCCTTTTGATCTGAATCTCTAAATGACTGAATTCCTAATTATATTAAATCAGGTCCACTGCTGAGCATAGAACTCCAGATGGCAGCATTTTGTTCTCTATTGGTGTGATAAAAAAAAAATAAAGTATCAACTATTCTAAGAAGCAGCTAATAAATCTCAGCACACTTGTAACATTTTTAATTCATTGAATAAAATATAAAATAAATTCATTATAATACAGATTCGTTACAAATAGGATTTATTAAAATTATAAACATGTAAATATTTGACACTAAAATCTAAAAAAATATGGAAGAGAACATCTAATTTTATTAGGCTTAAGTACACAAACATCTAACTACGGGATAATAAATAAAAACAATGAAGTCCGCTTAATACGTTTACCACCATAACCAATTTCGTTTCAAAAGAAATTAAAGTAAGTAATGAACTTCTATATCAAAAATATCTTGTTCCAATAATCGTAATGTTTACTATAACCATTTTTTTGTTCAACCATGTTTATATCAAACTCCTTGATATTGCGAACTGTAATTGTTCGAATCGTCAAAATTAGCCAATAAGTAAAACTAACGAGATCAAATGTACAGACGTATGCCCGTCTTCAATTAACGTTCCCAGATTATTATCTATCCGTTACCGACAATAATCTACTTAAAATAAGTAAAATTAATAATGTGTAAAACACGTAACAAACAATTTTTCTGATTGGGCAGATATCGCGATGGATCGAAAAAAGCGATTGGGGTCGTTTACTGAAAACGGCGGTTAGTAATTATTTTTATAAGAATTTTTGTGTTTTTAATCCTGGCATAATAGCTAATAACATTAGTTCTGTAAATAAAGTTCAAATATAATATTTACCAGCGAGATATTTCGTCATCGGTTTTTAGTTTTTGTATATACACGAGCTGTCTTCGGAATGTACTCTAAAAATGAGCCGCAAAGTCGAATTTTGACCACTTTGCCAATTTTTTTAGCTACTTTGCCATTACCTAAAATACTTTTCACTCTCTTTTATACGTAGCCCGTATATAAAGAAACTATTTCGTCTTAAGCGGACTTCAGCTTTGAGCAATACAGGTACTTGATAAATGGAATGAATCTCATTTTTTTTTTCATATCACTTATTTCTCTTAAAATGATATGCAAATGAACTAACACAATATACAACAATTACTGTCATTATAGCCTGCGGGAACGAAACAGAAAAAAAATGAATTATTAAAACGTGGCTTAGAAAATGGAACTAGTAGTATAGTTTTTGGCAACTAAAAGCATTACCATTTTTACGGGATAAAAACCCTTATAGCTAGGACATGAGCTGAACTCTGAACACACAGAACCATATAATACTACATTCCTCATCATGAACCAAATTTCTAACATCCTAGTTACACAATAAAAGTCAGTCACAATGAGTGGAGATTAATAAGCGGATGTATTTGTATAAAACGTACAAACTTTGCTGTTCGTGTTTCTCCTGAAATGTATGGAAAATAAATGAAAATAAAACTGCAATGGGTGTCGACACGTTTTTAGAAATTATTGCCGTTTTTTATCCAAGACATGAGCAAGTTACTCAAATAGCTCCAAAATGTAGAACAATGATTAAGATTATATACATCTTTTTTATTTCTTCTTTCCTGCCAACCAGAGCTGGCTTCTTTATTTACTCCTTCATTTTTTCATGTCCAATAAATTGCCTTTAGTTATATAAGCTACTTTATTTAAGTAATAATTAAATATTCTTATGTACCTTGACTTATCATAAGTGCAACTATGTTCACCTACGTGATGAATAAAGCATTTTTTTGAATGATTTACAAAGCAGCATCGCCCTAAGCTTGACACCATGACACAGGATGTCAAAGTTGTATAACCCAATTTCACGTTTTTTCGCATATGTTACATTAAAAGACGTGTCCACGTACAATAGTTAATAAAACGGTTGACCCGCGTTTTCAAGATGTACTCGTAATACAATGTTCAGTAATTTATAAACTAACGATATACTCACAAAATATAAAAAATATTTATAATTAACTACCACCTATTAAAAATCAGTAACTTGGACGCAAGTGTATGTACATCTAGGGGCCTAACAAAGGGTATAATTGCAAAGGGAACCAAGGAGACTTAATAATATTAACCTATTTTTCCGATTTAGGAACTGCCTCCTTCTATCGTAATTCTGAATATATGTCAGGCGTCATATTGTAGGCCAACATAGCAATTGCGACGACAAAAAATTATATTTTTTTTAATGAAACGTTTCCTTCGGCGAGACGACAAATTATTCTCGTTCTTTCTTCGTCTTCATTGGTATTTTTTATGATTTCAGAGTGCATTATTAATTAGTGTTCTGTTATATTGTCATGCAAATTTAGAAAAACTAAATTATTAAGTACAATTTTTTTATCAATTTAATTAGTAAAAAAAACATGCCAATCCACGATGCAATATTAAATCCATCACCAATGACTTCTTCACAACCAAATAAATGTTGGTTTTGATGCAAAATACATTCTAATAATTTCTGGAATTCTGTAGCACCTTGAAAACGCGGGTATCAACCCACACCATATACTGAGGTTACTGTGGTGTAAAAATAGTTCTAGCTACTTGTAAATTAACTTGTTACTGATAAAACAACGGGTCCTTAAAAAGGTACCTTATCTACCTCAGCTTAAGCTAACTAAAAACAAAAATTTAAAAACATACAATTTCAAACTTCTACTGAGATTCCTTACGTCATGTATTTAAAACAAAGTGACGTGCACAATCAATTAACAAAACTGGAAATTGAACCTATCGCCCTTAGATTCCTACCTGACTAGTCTACTGACCCATTGTGAATAAAAATAGTTATTGGTTAGTAAGGACATAGTTAAACCCCAAATTGGGATATCTACAGGAGGGCTAAGCCCAGCAGTGGAATGAGTTAAGTATAAATAAAGCATAAATCTATACAAAATGCGCGTATTTGATACGCCATTTTGGAATACCCATTACCTGGTTAGCAACGGGCTGTTTTGAAAAATGGCCAGCGCTGATAGAAAAAAAAGTAAATTGACGTAAAATTCAACCTTATTGCCTTCCGCACACGATCTATATTGAAAAAATTTAAAGTGAGTTTGAAGCGCCGCGTATAGTACTTTTGCTACACTAAAATCAACCGCGTGCGGAGGGAGACAAGGTTGAGTTTTAATGATCATTATCAGAGTCACTTCGCCAGCGCTGACCAAAGTATTGGATCAACCAGATACACAATATAAAAACACATTGTCATAATAACGCTGTGATATATTGGGTATACCCGATACTCGTTAAAGGTTCAAAATTGTTTTTAAACCTCACTTGATATTTATATTATTTTTTTTATCGAACATTGTTATAAGGAAAATATGATATATTTATACAGTCCCTTTTTTCATAAAAATGTACTTATCATGCTTTGCACCACGAACCCATTAAAAATACTGGATATGTTTAAATCCCACATAGACAACGGTGTTTGGTGCCTTCTGATATGCATAATAGATTGTATTCCCACTACCCACTTGGTTAGTGATTTACAGGCTTGTTAGTATGGTATGTGTTTCTTTGTTAGTTTCCGAAGCGGTTTTGGCCGGAGCATGTCTCTCCTTACCTGCGTTAGGCGGATTCTTTCACATCTGAAACAATTTGTTACTATGAAATGGTAGATTTCGTCTGAGAGTTTTTTTGGGTATAGTTTTGCTTTGTCTATTTTTATCGCTGTGCATTTAGTTCGAAACATAATTATTGTATAACTACAATAAATAAACAATAAACTAACACTTTAGTACTATAATACTTTTGGTGTTTATTAGATAGGTAAAAATTGCTGAACACATTGGATGGAATAAGGCATAAAGATAAGACTATGCTCTGGAAAAATTGAATACTTATTTCAGGAAAGATGTAATAACTGCGACTGAATAATTCATAAACAGTATGTAGCAGTTAAAATTATTTTTACATTTGTCATAATGATTGCCTTTATGTTGTGGCAACTGTAACGAATTTTATTTCGAGTTATTACAATTAGTTGTAAAGTTAGTTGTCGATAATGGTTGTGCACGATAGTCTGTTGGGTACGGAACGAGCTGCCGAAACAAAAGGCCCCAGGTTCAAAAACATTAAATTTTTTTTTGAAGTAATGAGCAATTATGCTTAATTTTAATCGTGAAGGAATATCGCGAGAAAATTTTCACACCTAAGAACTTTACATTAGAACTTTTAAAGTGTGTTAATTCTGCTAACCCACACTATTAGTAGAGGAAGCCCGCGGGCAGAGAGACAGTAGCAGGGGCCGTAGCCAAGATGCCCTTCCACAATCGTTAACGCTAATGTTATGCATGAGAATGACATGTGTTACCGACAGATTTATCGTTAGGACATATTGTGATTGTAGAAAGGCATGTCGTTCGGTACAAGTAGTGGCTGACCTGTCGCGCATGGCGGAGTCGCGCAGCAGGTGGTCGAGGTGGTGCATGTGTGCGGCGCGCATGCGGTGCGCCGACACGCGCGCGTGCGGCGCGCACGGCCCGGCGCGCACGTACGAGAACTGCGCGTCGTCGCGCGGCACCACGCGCGGCACCGCACGCAGCGCGCACATGCCTGCGCACACACGTGCTCAAAGTGATGCGGCAACACCGCGTGACAAATAATATACTATCAACCATAAGGGGCCGTTCAAGTATTACGTAACGCAATTATTAATGATTTTTGACCCCCCGCCCTCCATGTAACGCGCCCTAACGTTTTCCTGTACGCCTCCGCCCCCCCTTCAAAAGTTTTGTAACTGTAAAGTGCACATTATTTAACGCAAAATACCGGAATAAATAAATTGATAAAATACCTTTGTTATTGTTTTAAAATAAAAACACCAATGTTACATAACGCTTTGTACGAGATCCCCCTCCCGCCTAAATTGCGTTACGTAATACTTGAACGGCCCGTAACTTTAGTGTCATGTGTATTAATCTTAATTTGCCTCTTTTCGTCACCCAATTTATCGTAATTATTTAATTTATTCTAATATATTTTACAACTCACCAGTGATGTATATGTCCTCGAGGTGGAAGTAGCTGGTGGTGAGAGCGGCTTTGTACAGCGCATGCGCAGTGTCGAGCGACAGCGCGTACGCCGTGCCCGACAGGTAGCGCGGGTACACGCGCCCGCCGTACATGTAGGGAGGGCTATACCTGCGGACAATACCCGTTAGTTATACTATTATGGCTTGAACGTTTGGCAAGACATATGAAAATTCTAATATAACGCACCTGTGTTACATAACATTATGACAAAACGCATTAGTTTTTGAAGATCCATAATATAGTTCGGCAACTCTCCACTCTCAAGTTCTTATATGGCGCAAATGTTGCAATTTTCCAAGAAAAATCATTTTATTAACTTTAGCCAGAAAGTTAACCGACCGGAACTTTGTTTTTTATACGTGCATTGCAAAGTTAGTCGACTGCGCCTGTTGGTAAGTAGAGTGGAATCCAATAAAATGTCGACTGTCGAGAGATGATTACCCCCATCAGCCGACACTATTATGCCGGCCTGTTGGAACCGGACATACACAGGCTGATCCTGGAACGCGACACACTTACGAGAGCCAATATGGCGGGTTTTAACACCTCGTGTATGGTGGTCGCAACCCAGGCGGATATAAAATATATCCTACCACCAGCGAACCATCTATTTAACCAACTAGAATTGTTTTAATTAACTTCCTTCTCCCACAGTTACCATTTGTTATTAGAGTCCTGCACCGGCCTGGCTCCGCAGATGAGGTCTCCGATCAGCAGATACTCCTTCTCCTTGCCGCTTCTGGCCTTGGCGTCGAAGATGCGCGACCGGTTGCGAAGGTTTTCCACCAGGTTGGGCACGTTAATGTACATATCATCGTCCGTCTTCAGGATGTAGCGAACTGGAATTTGAAAGGTAAAGTCACATTTATACTAAAACTAGCTTTTGCAGCTCCTCCCGCATGAAGGAGTTTTCCGGGATAAAATTCCCGCTATATATTTTCCCGGAATAGAAAGTAGCCTATAACATTCCCAGGATCTTAAACTATCTTCATACTAAATTTCATAAAAATTACCTTGGTAGATTTGGAGAAAATCTTTAACATACAGACAGATAGAATAGGTGACTTTTCTATTTGTCTGTTTCTGTGTTTGTAAACAAACATCCAAACATGTCCATAAACTTTGGCTTTTATAGTATTAGAAAGAGTATGAAGGAAGATTAACATCTAATGTTTCAGTGCAAAGTGATGTTACTGCTTGGGACTTGTGCAGATTATCATCAGAAGTTGAATAAAAATCAATTGTAGAATCATACAACGCACCTATATCATCACATTTATGAGTTATCCACTTCAGCATCATAATAGATTTCAGCGTCAAATTATTGTATGAATCAATAAAATCCTCTTGTATTATATCCCCATGGGTGATAACTTCTTCTTCAATCCTTCTTTGTACTCCAGTATAATTATCACTAGATGGCAACCCCAAAATGAAAACCAATTTAAAATCCACTTCAGTGTTGCCAGTTTCCATTTTCTCCGTTACTTTGGGGAAGTTTTTATCAAGTTTGAGCATAGACAACACCTTTTCCAAATTAGGCGTCTCTTCGTACCCTTTAGGCGGAATTTTCATGATATTCGTATCGTACACGTAATCATAATTCTCTGTTTGGTCACCCAGTTCTTTGTTCATATCAAATTCTGGCAATATGTCGTCTTCAAACCGTTTCTCTACCTCGGGCTTCACAGTGACCAGGTTATTTTGCAGCGCTTTGGCTAATTCTGGCAGCAGTTTGGCAAAGCCCGATTCCCGTCTATTCCTTTTCAGGACATCACTTATGTTAAAATCTTCTGTATAAAGATCATAACTATAGTTATAGTGTTTGTATTTCTCTTTAACTTTGGCGGTTAATTTAGATATTTCCAGGTACTTCTTGTAATTTCCCCACGTCTGTCTTATGGCGGCGCGCTGCTCGAAGTTTGTTGTCGACGAGCAGACGACGATGAGGAGGAACAGCTTGTTCTTCTGTTGTTTATGGCACACATCAGTCGGTTCATGTAGTGTTGTTATGTTGTTCGGTTGGACGTACACTTTTGTGTCGCGGTTTGTGTTTGCTGACCATCCTGCTACCAAGGCTGTAAATATTATAGTATCGTCATTACATATATGAAGTATAAAAATAAAATAAACAGTTACTAATAGATACTCATTTTATAATTGTGAATGACTTTGGAGCATTGGTTCGAATCTCAATCTTAAATCTGATTCCGAGAACGGACCAATCAAAATAACTCATTTGTAGGCATGTCAAAAAGAACTTTGTTCTGATTGGTCCATTTTTGAAATAGATCGCAAAAAAGCGATTGGGATCGTTTATTGAAAATGGCGGTTAGCTACTTAGATTCCAAACTTACTTTAGACACCTAACTTCTTGTAGTTACTAGAGTATTAACTGATGGTAGGTCTTTCGTATGCGGGGCGCCGTCTGGGTAGGTACCAGATACCACCGCAACGACTATTTCTACTATCGAGCTACAGTTTACATGTATTGTGTTCCGGTTTAACGGACAATTTACCTAGCGAAATTGATGAGCATTATGACACTTAACACTTTATGTCTCATGACGAGCGCAGTGGAGTGCCACACAAGACTTTGTAATTCAAAAGTGGTGCTGCTACTGTTTATGGGCGGTCGTATCACTTACCATCAGGCGAGCAACATGTTCGTCTCGTCATTTAACTGTAAGAAAAAGACCATAAACCATCTCACCTTTGGGAGGCTGATCACTGGCTCTGTTATAGAACGGTATGTAGAGGAAGGCACACAGAATGAGCATGGATATGGGGAATATCTTCAGCATCAGCCTTCCAGTGCAGCGCTTCTGTCGCCTCTCCACCTTGCCCTCGCACGCGTACGGCGCGAACTGCCGATACTTTTCATATCTGCAAGCCATATAACTTTTAACTTTGTGGGATTATTGGGGCTGCCATACATACTTATTTAATGGGGCGTATCCAATATGTAAAGTTGTGTTCTGTAACTGTTTATTATACAAATACATTTAAGTTGGAGTTATCTTGGAAGACTCGGAAATTCGATGCAGTTGAATGCCTTTTCTATTTATCATCAGAACTTGGTCATCCTTAGTTACATAAACAGAAAACGGGTAAATATAAATTTTCACCTGTATGTGAGTAGAGGGCTCGCATCATCCTTCTCTGACGTCAGTCTGTCGTCGCCCAGCCAGGAGTCATGTGTGGGCGACTGTTCCATGTAACGTGGCTGGCGACAAAATCATTTGTGAGATTCGACGTGGTTAATCAATTATTATGTTAAATTAGCTTTTGCTTGTGGCTTTGAATGCATAAAAGTTTTTCTGATGAAAATCCAGCTATATAATTTGCCAGAATAACCAAGTAGCCTATATCCTTTCCAGTTTTGAACTATCTCCATAGTAAAATTCATTGATATCCATTGGTCTATGGCTTAGTCTTATATTTACAAATCCATTGGGTAGTTTTCGAGTTTATCCCAGACAGGTGGACAGAGCAGGTGGAAGTTTTAGTTTAAAAAAAAATTACATGTATCATGCTTCTATAATAAAAGGCAATTTTTTTTATTTTGAGATAAATAAAGGAAGACAGTTCATGACAGTGATGTTATCTTGTATTTTTTACCTGCATATTAAATTGATGATTACTTGTCATTAATTATCTACCACACAATAATTATACATAAATATAATATATAGATGACACACAATTAAATAATTTTGTTAATTTAATTAATCATATGTATAATGTCCTTTGATGTTATTGTCAAGACAATACATAAATTTGTTTTGCAGATTTGACACTTATGACATTTACAATGAGAAGTTAATGGCAATCTTTCCAAAGAGAATTACAATAGACAGTCATTTTTAAAAGAAGAAGAAGAAGTACAATAAATAGTGAAAAATCATTGCAAGACAAATTTTATAACATTTTACAATAAGATCAAGGCAGAATCTACCGAGGAGGGGTTAGCCTTAAATTCACAAATTTTCCTGACATTGACATTCACTGAGTAAGAAACAGTTTCAGGAAGAATATCATACAATGAAACTGAAAACCAAATCATAAGTCCTGCTCTCTGCAAACCCATTCACGCAAAGAATATGAATCAATTTTAATATATGTTTTTTATACAGGCTAGTAGTAGAGGAGGCCCGTGCTCAGCAGTGGGCAAGTATATAATGCAGGGCTGATATTATTATACAGGATAACCAAACAGAATGCCAAACACTAACATTGGTCACTATGCTAATTAATTATATTATCTTCTGTTATTATAACATATGGCTATTTCTGACAATATATATTTATAATCAAGTGTGGCAATTTGATTACATTTACAGTTTAAAAATAATGTATCAGACAGCCATGTGGTCCAGTAAACCAGCCTAATGTAAATATAAACAGGCAAAATTATCATTGTGTAGTTGAGAAGACAACTTGGCACTAACTGCTATATAAACAAAGTGTGGATAATTTTTTATGAAGTTTATGATTCTGTTGCTTTTCAGCTATCTGCTTATGTTCATGAAGCAATAGAGCAAGTAACAAATTACTATAATCGATAATTTAATGCAGTCTTTTTAACCACTACTTTCATGATAAAGATATAGGTATTTGTGTAGTGTGGGTTCTTAAAGCCCGGGGTAGACTCAACTTTACCGCCCAAGGCACCTCACGCAAGCAAAAAAAATGCATTTCAAGTAAGAAAAGTAATGCGCACTCTCACCCCTGCCCACTGGTACATGCGACAAATGGGTATAGGTGTAATAGCTTCAGAAACATAATGTTTTCTATTAGTTAGTATTCTTTCAGAATCACCATAATAATTCTGAAATCTTAAGGGTTCGACATTCAAACTGGAAAATTACCTCATCATTCAGGAAAAACAATGGATTTAATCTTCAAAATATTAGAAGTTGGGCTCCGATTTTTTCCACAAGGAGATTCAGTATACATACATGACCATTTACACTCAAACATCCAAGAATCCTACACAAACTACAGAATATATTACGACCCTACCGGCAGCTAATTAATTTCATTTCACGTACCATTGCCTATAACGGCGATCATTTCAAAATATTATTGGCAAACGTAACACGAATAAATTACACAACTAAATACGCCTCGCTTGAATCATATTTATACTTACATATCTATTCGCGAAGAGTATCTAATGAACATACAAGGTCTTGTTATGTAGTTTTCTAATGCAGATGTTGCGGATACTTACAATAGATTTTCTCACAGTTCACACTCTTATAATAATTATACAATTTATAACTTACCACGGGTGAACTTTAACGTGAAAATAATGTAGAACTGCACTGAGATTATCTTTATACTTTTACGTTGCAATGTAATTAGCAATCGCGTTACAATATGAATATATTCATTGAAAAATTAACAAATTTATTGTGTACAAGTATAAGACGATAGTTATAAGTTGATAACAGTTGCGCCGTGCGCCTTGTGCGCTGACAAATGTTGAAATGTCAAGTGTAAACTATCGTCTGTCAAGCACTTTTATTTAATTTTTATTGGCACCATCCACCATCCCAGTATAAGCCCTGAGGGCAATTTCCATATATATTATAATTCTCTTTGGGGCAATCTATTGACAAGGTTATAATAAATTATTGACCTATAACAAAAACAATTGACCATTGCCATTTACCAAAATAATATGACAATGTTTAACAAAATATAAAATTAAAATAAAATTAATTAAAATTAAAATTAAGGTTCCTACTTCTACAATTGTACACTTTCCGTAGTATTGTAGTACTCTTTGCTGTACACTGAAACGGAACGTCCTTTTATTTACAATCACTTTGACAATTACTTTTTCTCGAAATTCTTGTGATAAAACACAAATACTTAAGAAAAAATGTCCGCTGGCGTGTCGAAGTCGCAAATATTGTCGCTTTACAAAATGCTCTTGAGGGAATCAGAAAAATTCCCCAACTATAATTTCAGGTACAACTTTTTTGTGTTATCAAAATTATATAACCTATAAATTGTTTTTGGTAGTTTTGTAAAGGAATCAATTGTTTTTTTCGAGTGCATGGAGGGTTTTCAGTGCATTCTAAGTATTTAGGATGACAATAAGGTAGTTTTGTTTAAGAAGAATGTCTTGACTAAATAAAATTGCATCACTATTACACTGGACTTGTGGATGAACCTTGCTGATCCACAGTGACGTTACTACCAGAGTATTTAGATATTTCATCGACGCCTTAATCTTGTTGCAGCATATAGACTGCGAGATAGTGCGTTCGACTCCAAACAAATCTTATGTAGATAAATTATTTAACACCATAACATACTATATGGGTATGATTCCATCACTTCAAACTACTCTTGTTCGTAAACAATACAAATTACTATAATAATTTAGATAAGTATTCTATTTTTTCATATAGTTTATTAATTATCTCCATTATGTTTCAGATCATATGCACTGCGCAGAGTGAGGGATGCATTCAAAGATAGCAAGAACCTGAGTGATGCAAAATCAATAAAAAAGGAATATGAGTTTGCTAAGGAGAATCTTGCGATAATCAGAAGACAGGTATGTAATGTGATGTTTATTGTGGCCTAAATATTACGCTTGTCCTTTGAGTCAAGAAAGAAATGACAGAAATAGAAAGCAAGCAATTAAACAGATTTACATCAGTTATTTTAGAAAATCATACTATCTTGATATGGATCATCTTACACAAACACACCTTTTATATCAGGAGTAGGTAGCCACAACTAGTGCACAAAATTTTTCACTGTGTGTATCTTGTCTTATGAGGATATAGTTGGTGAACCTATCACCATATTGAATACAATTCCAGACTGGACTAATACTGAGCAAACACCCTCATTATCTATGGTGCATCAGTATCATGTATCACAAACTGAAGAGTTGATTATGCAGCATAAATTGTAGGCTTTTTAACCTTATTATAATAATAAATAATAAAATATATAATAAATAATAAGGATATTTTCCCATGACACATGTAACTGTTATGTTAGCTGGCTAATGTGTCAAGCATGCATGGGTTTAGAGAGTATACAAACAGTCATATACTTAGAGCCATATTGATAGGTAAAATTTATCAAAGATGACAAAGGCAATAAAAAAAGAACTCAGTTTCATTCTGAAGCACATAATTAGCTGAGTTGCTGTTAAATTAAGATTGCCATCTCAAGATTGTCAATATTTAATAAACTCATATTAATTTCGGCTCATATCACATTTCAAGTCACAAGTTGTGATGGATTTTACCAGCTGCATTTTGTTTATGAAACAGCACCAACTCAGTTAAGAACAGCTTTAGCTTGGTTTATTAAATAGTTCAATACATTAAATGACTACTTGAGACTTTACTTAAAGATATGAGTGTGTTTGATTTATTAAAGGCACTTGGAGTCAGTGTGAGTGAACATAATTACTTGATATTGACAAAAGTATTAGAGAAACAATGAAAGACATAGATACACAAAAAAGATGAATGAATGTAGAATGAGTTGTGGTGATTTTTTTTATTTTTACTATTTGTTTACAGGTGCTTATTGGAGACATGTATAAGACAGAGAAATTGGTCATTGAAAACATGCGGTAGATGCTCAAACTATACACTGAGATATAGGACACTACAAATGCTTTGAAATGAAGGGGGCAAATCGTTTTTGTTATGTATTTTGTAATTTCTGCACAGGGGATAATCATTGCAGCAAATCCTTGAAGAATGTGCTTAAATAGTTTTTAACCATATTACTCCACTACAATTTAAGCGCATAGTGTTTCTTTATCCCTGGATATTGTTTAGTTGCTATGATTATTGTTGAGGCATAGCCCACTAATTTCAAAGTTATTTTGTTATTCCTATTTGTTAAGATGTGGGTAATTACAATATTATAATGAAAATATACAGTATGTATGTAGTTGTAGGAATTTATATGAATACTATCTATAAAGGAATGGGAGCATTTTTTATTTATTGGATTTAAGCAATAAAAAAAGAAAATGTTGCCATTGATTTATGTTTAACTAAGTAGAGGCTACATATAAAATATATAAGTAAAATTCCAAGCCGTAGTATAAAATGTTTGATTATCAACATTGATGTTTGGAATGGCTTTTACCATACAATGTATTGAAAGAAATGCTGTTTAGGTATTTGGCTGTGTATTTTCGTTTTAATATGAAATACAATATTGTATGTATTATATTGCATTTTGTTTAGTTGTGTAAATTGTATATAAATAAATGAGTTGACCAAATTCTTTTTACTTTTTTTTTAAAGATTTTTGTGGCAAAGGTCCAAATCATACAGCCTTAATGGCTGTCACTATGACATTTAATAGTTTTATCAGTTGCTGTCGTCAGCACAGCTTGTGCCAGTATCGGGAAACAATTCTCTTTGATCAGGAAAGGGCTACCGACAGGATCAATTTGCGAGCATAAAATAGTAAGTAATAAATCTAAATCATAAAACAAAATTATCAACTTTGAAGAATTATTTATTGGTCACCGCGCTGCTGTCTTCCAAGGAGACGGCATTTTTATCACTCTCCGCTGAGCTTAGTTTCGTAAAACGTTTCCGTTTCTCTTCCTTGCCGTGGTGCTTCTTATGTCCGTGGCCTTTCCCGCGCTTTTTCTTGTGCAGGTGCTTTTTCCGTTTTTTCTGGTCGCCCGACGAGTCTGAGAGGACGATATGAGACGGTGCCTTTCTACGTGTATCTACAGGAGCCATGTACGTTGCTGCTGGTTCCTGTAATTTATTAAAAAAAATTGTTATATCTATTGCATTGACGCCATCTTTGAAGAAAACAAAGTTATTAAGCATCTAACCTAATTTATAGTGAAAGTTTTAAACGAATACCTATGATAGTAACAAAATGTCTGTTACTTCTTAAACTAACTGAGATACCTTTGGGTGGTTCGCTCTCCTGAGCACGTTGTTGCTGGCATCGCTGAAGTATCCGTTCATGTTGTTGTCCTCTATAAAGAGCGGCTGCTCGGTGGTGGCGTCCGCCATGCCGTGGAGGTACTTGCTTCCACGATTCCTTACTGAAAACCTGGTCAAAATTAATTAGTAACTCCTTACGCGGTAATAAACACAGTTTATACCTGTCTGATCCCACCTAAGTACTGTTAAATCCTAAGTATTATTAAAATGATGTCTGACTTGCCAGTCGATACCTCATACGCTGGCTATGGTCTAAAAAGCCTCGATAGTTAATATTTATGTTCTGTTTTTTTAATAAACGAACTTAATATTCGATCTGATTCCAGAAATAAACTTATCAAAATAAGTTATTTGTAAGCATGTTTATCAAAATCTTTACTCTGATTAGATCATTTTGGGGATGGATCGAAAAATCGATCGGGATCGTTTATTGAAAATGGCGGATAATGATATTTAACTTTTAATTTACATTACAAATTGCGATGACGTACACGACTTTTAACTACTATGAATTGTTGACATGATTTTATGTTTGTAGATTGGGAGGGCGCATTGTTATGAATAAAATAGAATTAAATTATTCATGTGCTGTTATTTGATTGTTTTTCTAGTATCTGATGTTAGGTTCTTTTACCTACTCCACGAATGGGAATAAGAAAATAGCTGGTCCATTATTACCTTTTATAATGATCTCCTTCTGGGTTTGGTTTCTTCATTTTACCATATTCTACATCGTTATTGTCTTTGTGATGTTTATGGGGTTCCATTTCAGGTCTGTAAAGTGCTTCATATGAGTACAAGTATAAACTTCCTTAGTTTTGATCATATCGCTAAAGTCCAGGGTTCTGATTTAGGAATTCTGGATACAGGTTATCTGTCCAAAGAACTTACCTTTTTTCCAAACTTCCATACTCGGGCTCAGGTACTTTGTCTCTGTGAACCTTCTCGCTCATCCTCTGCACCACATTCTCGATATCCCTCATCCTGGTACCGATGGCATCTACCAAAGCCTGGAGATTGTTTGGCTTCTCTTCCTTCTTCTCTGGCTCTTGGGGAGGAAATTCTTGAGGAAAATTGTTTTCCTGAAATGCGTTATGGTGTAATGTCATATAAGGTCCTAATACAGTTGCTAGCCTATTTGAAAGGTTTTGAATTTTGGTTGAGATTGCAGATTGCAGATTGATTGCAGATGTGAATGACAGCTTGAGAAAACAAAGTTATCTGAAGTGGACTCTACGATTTTGTGGTATCGCACTTATCTCAAGTGATCTCAAGTGGGTAGTACAGTACCTATTCATGATGGTATTTAGCTGATAGTCTTCTTACTCCCTATTTCGCATAACTCTGATTAATATTTTTATGAATTTATTTTTCAAATCGAGGGACATCCATTGTTTCACTACATATTATAGTGCACCCATTCTTCACTATGCATTGGTATTTAATAAATCAGTATTGTCTGGTATGTAGGTACCTTGTTGGCATCAGCTTCAGGAGGGGTTTCGTGTTCACTCCACTGATTCTGCGGTATCTCCGTCCAGGACACTTGGTGGTGTTGGTTCTGCAACAAACATCATTCAAACCCAACAACCATGCAACTTATGCAGATATTTCTTTCAGACTTCTTGACTAAAGACCTTAGGTAGTTTTGGAATCTTGACGATACTATTTATGTTCATGGTATAAGTTATTTTTAATTCATTTAATGAATACATGTGAATTTTGAATTCGTCAAGAACATTTTTTCTTTAAAAAAACGGAGCGTTATGAGCCGTCAATAGATGAGTACTTACTTTAAATTGTATCCTCTGTGTGACCCCATAGGCGTTGACGTTGAATCGCTCCTCCGATGCTGGTTCCGGCGGCTGCAATAACAAACTAATTGTTAAGGGATTTGACCAGATAGCAGGCGTTGTATTCATTTTAAACCAACTTCAAAAATGAATGTTCTGTTTTCGATCCAGATTTATGTTTGTCCGCTAATTTAATTAAAACTACTGATTAAATATTTTGGTCGTTAATTCGAAAAGTCGTGGATGCCAACGGGCGCCACAAAGAGCATTGGTTTTATAAGTGAACATGAAATTAATGGTCTCATTGAGGATGCGCAAGATAAGGCAAAGTGAAGCGTAAGAGTTAGAGAGCTGAAGACGGACCCTGACCACAATAATGCTAAGCAGAAGAAAAATATTAGATTATAAACGTGCAAATAACTTACTTTCTCAGTAAACGCAGCATCTTCCATCTCCTGAAGCTCCTGGTCATGTCCTTCTTCTGGCATGCTGTTCTGCGATGCACTTGACTTATGGATTCGCTTGTGTCTACAGATTAATATATATTAATATTCTTATAAATTGATTGTAACAATGGTTTGAAATAGATTTACCTCTTCCTTTCTCCCTTTTTATGTTCCTTCTGGTCGCTGTTTGTAGATAATGCTATCTGAAAGTAAATATTTAAAAGCTATAGAGATATTGCCGCTAGCCATATAAGTACCATTTGCTTTGTAGTATCATGATTAATTTATGTATATACGTAAGTATTTTGAACGCAAAAGATTAGTCTATTGGCTAAACTTAACGTGCCTTGATGATGTGTGACGACATCACATCAATAATTTTTCTGTTACACCGCGCTCTTCGCTAACCACTCCAAAAAATGGCCTCAATAAATTTAGTTTAATAAATATCGCAAGGTACGTGCCGTTCGATTTCTTCTTTACATTGTAAGGCAAAATTTCTTTCACTAGGTACGACTTATTTGTTACCACGATATCAGGCGCCGGAGCAGACCTCGGCACCACATCGTTGCAATCAGGGTTCTCTGTTGTTGTTGTCTTGCCGGCCCTCAGAACCTTGTCTCGTGGGTTGTTTGCTTCAGGGTCCATCAGCTCGTACACTGGACCTTGCTCTGGAGTCCTATGTTTGAAAATATTTTTAATATAGATAAAACATATTGTATAATTTTGCGAATTGTTTTATGGTAGTTGATCATGCGGAGGAAAAGGATTTAATCTAGGTAATTATTTCTGCGACAAGTTAACACAGAAAGACCTTTTTTGTTACCTAAGTACTTATTAATTTTCAATCTCTAATATTAATCCAATTTCACAGAGATTTTTTTAGGATATAGATGTGTAAGTCAACTTACTTGGGAAGGAAGGTGTCGCCGGGCGGCGGTTTCTTCATCTTATACATGTGACTCCAGGGTGCGGCCGGGAGGTGCTCCCAAGGCTGCCCGAGCACCCTGGTCCATACCTCGCCTCTCACCACTACCAGGCACCTGACAAAAAAGGAATTAGTCTTGGGTCACATTTCTATTGGTAACGCGATCTTGTTCAAAATCTTGTTTTCTGTATATTATGTATTATCGAAGCGATCAGGGTGCTCATTTCGAGATTAAAAGAAACAAAACTAAGAAGTGATATGGTAGTTAACTGTCAAAACCGCAGATTGATAAAGGGCATCAGTTGCACTTAGATTAAAAACTAATGACTAGTTGTTTCCTTGTTTAAAACTTTAGCGATCATTGTCATGCAATTTTGTTGTCTCAAAATTCTTTTTCTGTCCCCATGATCCAGCAAAAAATATGTTTTATAGTAAAATTCATGAAAATCAAATAAGTTACCCACCTTAGTCTCGTGCAGCAGAATGGGAATTGCATGTTCGTATCTTCAACCACTTCTTCACACTCGATTGCTGATTCCGGAGCCTCCACGCGTTTGCAACTGTATTTTAAACGATCGTTAACACTGTGGTTAAGTATGAGAATGAAATACCCAAACAATAAACTTACGAATGGATATGACATTCTCATACATTGTTTCTGTTTTCTACTAGCGATTATAGAAAGATATCCTGGGTAAGGCCTCTGGTATGCAATTGGCCATAAAAAGGCGCTTAAGTGGATTTTCTCAATTAGGTTAAAATAAGAAATACCTCCCACTGGTAAAAGTAAACGAAATTCGTCCTTAACTGACCAATTAGAACTGTTTTAAATAGGTTAATCAGACTGCAGTACCCGACAGTGTAAATGGCAAGGTTCCGCCCTCCAGGCTGGCACCTGTGCCTTGTGCAGGAGTATTCGTCAGCCCACTCCACGTAAGGCTCGTACTTCTTCATTGTTCTTGGGTCCGTACAAACTGAGAAAAAGGTTTTAGTGAGAGAAAATTTTTTGATCCTTCGACCCGGATTGCCCATTTTTAAACACTGAAAAATTATAATATAACGCATTGATTGTACATTTTTGGCTATTTATTGAGCACGGAGGGTATTTATCGGAATTATATAAAGCTTTCAAATATTCAAAATATAATTTCTGGAACTTCAAACACGTTAAACATTTGTCCCATAATTTAAATTGATGCTTGATATCTGGTGCATCTTACACTGATCCTTATATGACTCGGTGGCGGGGCCGGCGCTCGCCAGGGCCGACGCGACCAGCACAACGCTCGCGACCAACATTTTGTCTAAGCACGTGAGCGCATCGTCCATTGCGTTCCACTGAATATTGTGGCTTCTAACTCCTGTTTACTGTTTAGTACACATACGCTAAAAAGTGTTGGATACTTTTGATATAAATCTTCATAAGGCTTGTGAGTTAGGTTTTTTTGGTAGCGCGGGAAAAACAAAAAAGAGTGGTCCTAATTTCAATAAATTCGCAGGTAAGATATTTGAGATGCATAAGTGAATAGGGTGGCGATCTAAAAAAAGGTCCATGCGCGAAGCCCCTCGACTAAGGAGGCCCCGGGCGGTTAGTGCTGTACATCCCTTTCCTCCAGACAAAAAATTATTATAGATTGTATCCATCCAGGTATATTGATTATTTAGAACTGTATTTAATGCAAACTTAGAAAAATTGTGATATTTGATATAAAAACAAATGGGATTTTATTCTGGTATATTCCAGTAATTTTACGTCATCTTACCCTTGGTGTGACTCTGGAGTGACAAAATCTTAAACCTTTAAGTCGTCGCGTTCTTAGTTATTGAATTTAGTGGTCTTTACTGAAATATTAGTCTTGATACGTTTTGTCCGCGTCTGTACCTCGTATCAAAAGAATTGATATTTGGTAAACACACGTGCGGGCGTCCGGTTTCGATTTGTTCTTAATTTGCCCCTGATTCGACAGGACTAGACTAATTCTAATTCTGAATAATTTTATTTGATTTTGATATACTATTATTGTATTGTTAACATACGTGGAGACGCATCATTGGTCCGCATTTGATTAAATATTGCGTTAAATTATATTAAATATTAAGAATCAATAATTAGTAATTGCGTGCATGTCTATGATAAATTAATAACTTTTGAGTTCTTATATTGATGCAAAATTAAATTAATAAGTAATTCCTCTGTACAATCTAAAAATAGTTTATTTTTATGCTATTCATGGTAATTATATATAACCGAAACGATTGCTATTGTAAATTTCTGTTGAGGAGCTTTTATTTTTTATAATCAACTAGCTCCGGCGAACTTCGAACCGCCTAACAGTCGACATATTGACATTAATATTTATACGATACTAACGTCACTCAATTGTTTTGACTTCCCGAAATCCCTCCACTAACACTTAAACTTTATAGTATGGTATTAAAGTTCACACTGAATTTTAAGTATTATTACGAATCTTTTAAATGGGAATATAGAAAAGTGTTGTTTTTAGACTTTTTCAGGCAATTTTTTGAACTTTTCTCTCCGTAAGAATCATCTTCGTACTTCAAGGAATATTATAAAAAAGAGTTAGCTAAATCGGTTCAGCTGCTCTCGAGACACGCTTAGCAAGACATTCAGCGACTCTTTTTTATATCATAACGTCATAAACTTATTGAAATCCACAACCGTCTGCTAAAAACATGCATTTAAATTTTGGTGTGGTTCGGACAACCTTTTCACTTTAGCGAAAATTGCACACCAAATCCCCAATAACTAAAGCGCTGCCAAACAATGCGAAAGTAGCCCTCTCCACGAGGTACCTGCCTGTGCCCATTAGTCTGGTACCTTTATCAAGTTTAAACGACCTTGACTCTGCAGGATACAAGAACAAGACCCTATACATTCCGAATGGGTGCAGAGAAATTACGAAATCAGATAAAGTTAAAAACGACCAATATTTTTATTTAGATAAATTATTTATTACGTCTGATGTTTTTGTGTAAATATTTTTGTTATCCCAGAATTAATTACTATAAATAAGACCAGCAAAGAATAATGAGACAACGGGCTAAAGTGCTGAAGAGATAACCCTCTATAGTGCCCTAATTGTGTCGCGTTCCGGGATCAGTCCATGTATGTCCGGTTTAATCAGGCTTGCAGAATTCTATCGACTGGCAAGGAGTCTTCTCTCAGCAGTTGAAATTCTGGATCCAACTCCATTTACCATCAGTCGCAGTGTAAAAAAAAACTGAAGCCCAACCGAGCGAATAACTGATTTAGTTTCTACTTCGACTGATTTGTTTATATCAATATTATAAAACTTGTTGACATACCTAAGCATTTTTCTGAATTGCTGATCCCGCAGTGGGCTCATAACGCTTATAAGTAATTGTGTAACGTTTACATATATTACGAATGTGATTTATGGTGTTTGTATATAAAGAATTTTATTTATAAATAGGTTTTGCTCGCGGCTCCGCCCGCGTGAAATTATTTTTGGAATAAAAGTTTCGTTTCATATTTTCCCGAGATAAAATGTAGCCTATATTTTAAGTAAGACCATCAATGGAATCCATGAAAACTGCATTTAATTTCATGCAGTAGTTTTTGCGTAATGCTTGTACAAACATACAGACATTTTTTTTAAACTGTTGGCTTTGCTTCTGTCTCTCTAATTAGTTCCCCCATTTTTGTAATTTCAGTAACAATAATGTACAAGCATCGGCCTGCTACAATTTTATTATATTTAAAATCATATGATAATTAATTACTTAATTCTATTGAGATTGGGCAGAAACCATGACAAATGGTGAAGGAAACAAAAAAAAATATTATTCACAATATAAACAAGGACCCTAGTAAAGATTAACATAAACTGTTTACCGTCAGATCGAGTTTTGTTTGCTTCTGTATTTATTGAATAACAATACTTACCTTATTATAATAAATGTATGGTAATTCTAGTCTTAAAAAACATTATGAGGAAATTGTTAAAGTTGAGGTCTAAGTATACAAGAAATTTATTCTGTCAATCCTGATTAATAGTTGCGTAAAGCTCCTCGTTAGACATGCCCAGCAGTGGGAAAATAACTCGGGGATGATTAAGGGAAGCTCGGTACGAAAGCGAGTGTAGTTGAGTGACCTCATGGACGGTGAGACGGCCGGCGTTTTCATAGTGATTCACTCACGTAGTGGATGGAGCGATGTTTGGTCGCGCTGCCTTGCTGTTCACCATCTTCTTTCAAGTAAGTTAAATTCCCCTTTTTTATTATACATTAGGACCTGATGCTAAATAGGTACCTACAATTATGTCCACTTATAGTTATATTGACTAAGAAGAGTTGTGTCTGCCACCTCTATTCGCGTGTCACCTAAGGTGTTAATTGAAATAAAAGAAGGTACTGGTTAATGGCTTAATCTAAATATCCAATGTACAACAATAAGGCATCGCGCAGACACTGTTAAACAAGGTATTATTTCTTTCTGTGTGTTACGCCTAAAACGACATTCATGTAGCAAAATATAAGGAAATCGTGGTATAATTAATGACTTATAACACCATAACTCATAAATACTTAAAAACATATTTTCGGGTGCACGAAGTACCTACTTACGTTGGTCACTTGGGTACCTACTGTACCTAAAAGGTTTTGCCATCGCTCGTTGACTTGTGGTAAGTAACTGCTAAGCCTATCGCCATTTCAGACACAAATTCTAATCGTCTTCCATTATATTTTGTTTTCCTTATTTTTTTTTTGGAAACCGAATCCAAATCTTCACAATTACTTTTCCGCCAGACCAAAGCGATTCGAATCAAATATTTTGTTCAACAATTAAAGGTTACTAAACTTCCTTTATAGCTCGTTGCTAATCAGTACTAAACTCATTTAAAAAACATATTATTCATTTATATTTAGACCAAAGCAATATCCAAATGTAGCATCATATAGTGACTACAGGATTACTTAGTAGGAACTACACGTTTACGAGTAAATTAGGTATGTTGCTTTGCGAACCAAGGTCAATAAAAAAGTAAACCAACTTCAACTTATTTATTAAAAAATTACAATAAGTTACTTAAGTAGACTTAATTTAAGACGTGAGTCTAACGCGGCAGAAAGAATTAAAACTACTTTATAAAATAATAAATTGATTTAGGTAAGTTTTCCAAGCTACCGCAGGTGGCTATTTCGCGTGATCAGCAAAATATATTATGGTACCTATATACGTCACATTGATCTTCGCTTGTAGTCAGGCGTCTGTACTTAACAAGTAGATACCGATATGTATAATGGTTTGTTTACAATTAACATACAAGTAAACAGCATACACAGCGTCAGTATTCTTGGAATGGTGATGCCCCGGTGAAGGGCTCATGTGCATCTTTGTCCGTTCCCTTCACATGTCCTTAACTTGCGTCATACGTTTTAAGTTGGTATTTGTTATTATAGCAATTTTAACTATTTCCTTACAATTAAATACTTTTTATAATGGTGTACCTAAGCTCACATTATACCAGGGTTACCCGAAGATCAACCTGCATTGTACAATCACTGTTCGCTGTTTATTTATTACCTTAATAAGGTACTGGGTTGCCTTAATTAACAGAGATAAATATATATCTTGCGCAGTAGGTACTGGTTTGAACACAAGGATAACAATACCTTTTATTCAAGTTAATAGTCTGGGCATTGCTTTATTTAATTTAAGTTTAAAGGCATAGTTGTTTATTATTTTATACCGTACTAGCTTTTGCCCGCGGTTCCGCCCGCGTTATAAAGTTTTTCAGGCTAAAGTTTTCCGTTATAAAAGTAGTAGTTTCCCGGGAGCCTATGTTCTTCCCGGGGTCTCAAACTGTCTCCATACCAAATTTCATCTTAATACGTTGGGTAGTTTTTCAGTTTAACACGTTCAGGCAGACAGATGCAGCGGGGGACTTTGTTTTATAATATATTTTTTAGAACTTTTTAAGAGGAATAATCCCGTCATACATCATTGTTGCATAACTTTAACCGTTTATGCAGCGCATGCAACGGAAGCTCTCAAAACTAATAAATAATCGGTAGTTCCTGAGATTAGCCATTACTGCTCCGCTCCTATCGGGTATAGCGTGATGATATATAGCCTATAGCACTCCACGAACAAAGGGCTATCCAACACAAAAAGAATTTTTCAGTTTGGACCGGTAGCTCCTGAGATTAGCGCGTTCAAACAAACAAACAAACTCTTCAGCTTTATATAATAGTATAGATTTAAAATATTGGCACTTGGCTTCACTTAGAAATAAGTGTCGTAGCAGATGTCTAGGTGTTATACTAAAAATTTACGCGTTGATTTACAAGATTGATTTTATCACAGCCTTCGATCATCAATACACTAGATATTAGGTTAGTCTCAAAAACGGCCAAGCGAATAACGCCTCACTTCAAATTTGCGGTCTTATCTAATTAAGTTGACTTTCGATTGCGCCAACGTGTTAACGTGCCTTAATTCTCAGTGTGGGTTCAAAAACTGTAAAAATAACTATAGAAAAATAAATGTATCAACAATTTGATTGGGATTAAGTAAAGCACTTAATCCCAATCAAATTCCCCACTCATGCACAAGGTACAATATAGGTAAGTCATGTATAATAAGTTGTATAGTAATACAATATTTGTTAATCATGAGGAATGAATATAATAAAAATAAATTACTCAAATTATTCTTACAAAAAAACAATACGAAGCCGAATCCGTCATACTCTCTTCGGAGGAGTAAAGTCATATCGTAAATTTAAAACGGCATAAGTAAAATGCTGAGCTTATAATTCTCTGCTTTATTATAGACTATATAAAGTTGAATTTGGAACTTTTCTTATCTCTTTCCGTCATTCATGGCGTAACGTCACAAGTGATTGTTAATACAATCTAACTCGCGCTTTACTCGTAAGGAACAAAGTATAGTTTAGGTTGATATTAGTAAATCTTTACATCGTTTTTTTCCATTTGTTAGTATGTGCAGTCGATGCCATAATATTCGAATTCGGTTTTATTCCTGATGCGTTACCTAATAGTATTGTTGATCGAGGATCACAGCTGAAAAAAACGTAGACCCGAATATTTTATATAAATTTCATCGTGACACCTCTACATATTTCTCAGAAGGTGCTGGTGACGGACGGACGGACACAAAGTGAACATTACAAAGGTTCTCTGAGTTATGGAACCAAAAACACCAGTCTTAAGTTTGTTTACAAGAAATCTAAGACAATGCGATTTATAATGAAACTAAAATGTACACTCGAAACAAACGTAACCGCGAATTAAAATTAGTTAAATAATAGCGTTCAACGACCGACTGTTGATATTTAACCTTATCTCCTCACGTATATTCATTTTGTACCTACTAAGTTCGTATTTATTTTAAATACTTATAGACAATTTATTAATTCATAAATACCCCCATTTTAATGTACACTGTCATGTCAGAACAATGTAAATATGGCGTACGGCAGTGCAATATTGTGTATTAATATTGTGACTACGATGGAGCCACAGTCAAAAAATAGAGTTGAAGTGAATATTGTGTACACATAAGTCTGATCTAACGTATGATATTCCAGATGTGTTCCTGCGTGAAAGTGCCGACAATACTCCTCAATAATGGGAGACACATGCCCGCTATAGCACTGGGCACGTATCTTGGATTTGGCGAGGTAAGAATTCTTTTTTTTTAACTTATATTGGGATTCAGAAGTGTCGTTTATACATGGGACATGCATGATACAACAGTTTGTTGTATCATGCATGTCCCATGTCCGGATGCCTATATTGCGCGAGAATTTTTTATTATAGATAGAATTATTTATTACTAGCTGATCCGACAGACGATGCCCTGTCAACTATGAATTTGCAGCGCGCATTGTCAATCGCAGAAATTAACTTTTCTTAAATTTTCTAACGTTCGGCTCAATTTCCTTAATTTTTTCTTTCATAAGATTCTTCTCCTGACAATAACAAACACAACATATAAAAATAGTGAAATAGGTCCAGCCGTTCACGCGTGATGGCAAGACCAAGGGAAATAGGGATTCATTTTTATGTATATATACTAGCGACCCGCCCGGCTTAGCACGGGTGCAATATTTCTCCACTATTTAATGGATGTTATTATACATATAAACCTTCCTCTTGAATCACTCTATCTATTAAAAAAACCGCATCAAAATCCGTTGCGTAGTTTTAAAGATTAAACATACATAGATAGGGACAGAGAAAGCGACTTTGTTTTATACTATGTAGTGATGATAAACCTATATAGTTAATATAGGGTTGAAGTTTTGATATCTACGTACGTGGTCTCTTCTATGTGGACTATGCGACATATCTGGGTTAGTCCGCTATTTTTATTGCCGTCAAACAGTTAAGCTGAAAGAGAAAAAAAAACTGCTCCATTTTTTATTGTGCCTGTGTAAGTTGCAAAAGGCAACATTATCACACTTCGGTCCTCATTCTCTACAACAGTGTACCTAACGTAATCTTTGGCCTGGAATGGTATTCTGTATTGTAACGCACTGTCAAAATAACGTGTGGCATAGAGAATAAGGCCTGGTAGGTAAATTGACTCGGTTTAAGTTTAGAATCGAAAAAAATAATGGTTGCATAACAAATAGACAAAGATTTGCACACCCACAGAATTTACTATGGCTAGGTCCAATAACTTCTTCTCCAAATATTCCTTGGCATCTTCAGAGCGGAGTGGTGATGTCCAAAGACAACGAGTTCCGCGACGTGGTGCTGAACGCCGTCGACATCGGATACCGACATTTCGACACAGCTTCCATATACAGTACGGAGCGGGAGCTGGGCGAGGCTGTGCGGATGAAGATCGCAGACGGGCAGTACAAGAGAGAAGACTTCTTCATAACTACTAAGGTGTGTTTCTAAATACGAGATGTGGTTTTCTAATATACTAATAAATTATGGGACGTCCAAGCCGCTTGCCTGATGGTAAGAGAAACGATTACCAATAAATAGTAGCAATGTCCCTCACACTTTGAATTACAAAGCACCGGTTAGTTTTGTGCGGTGTTAGAAACTCTGATTTATTAGATATACTAACATAATGCTTATTATTACTTAGTTATACTTAGTTTCGTCACAGCTGGAATATTAATATTAATTTAATCTTTTTAGTATAAAAAAATGAAATGCTTTTGAAAAAAAAATGTATGAGACTTTCCCGTCCTCACACCCACCACTACAACTCCTGTAAGCCAGGATCAGCAGTGGCACGCATTTTATGACACCGAGCAGTGAAGCTCGGCGAGTCTCAAGGAAAACTAATATGTCATTATCCCGCAACAAATTAATCAAATAGAAAGATAGGGAGGAGTTGGAAATATTATTTGTCCACTTCCCTCCAGAGCAATGCGGGTGACAAAATCATGATGTAAGGAGGCGATTAAAAAACTGTGTGGTCAGATTTAATAAATCACAGGGTTTTTATTTAGTAAAGTATTTATGTGAAAAGACTATGCTATTTCCCAGACATTTTGCACGTAGGTACCTACTACAAATAGCAACTAAAGTAAAGACCTTCGTAGTCTTCGATCAAAAGACTATATTCTATAGTAAGACAGGAGTCGTAGCCAAGATACGTTTAAACAATTAGTAACGCTAATAGATAACAGAAAGAAATTATGAGAACGACATACATATTGTAACAACAAATCTGCGATGCAGTATCACTCATTCTGGTAGGTGCAGCAAAGATCTGAATGAGGAATCCCATTATTGGCACAATGAATATAATTGTGTATTTTTCTTTTTACGTTTTGTTTTTCTCTCCTTTTATACCTAGTACATGTTATACTGCTTTTACCGAATTATATATCTTTCTTTCTTCATTCCTTACAAATCTATTGCTAGGACATGCCAGTCTCACACAAAACGTTAGGCTTAACGAACGAAACATCGCATCTTCTCTACAGCCCCAATTGCAAAATGGCTGTTTCAGTTATGGAACACTCACCACAAGAGGGAGCAGGTCGCCTCGGCGCTGAGGGAGTCACTGGACCGCCTGGCGCTGAACTACGTCGACTTGTACCTCATGCATTGGCCTATGGGCCTTAATGTGAGTTACATTATCCATTTTTTGGTTAGAACTGCGTGGCACATTTGGAAGGTGCAATATTACTACCTGGACACTTACGCGTATTATGCATATCTTCTAACACTATCTCAGTATGGGCAGACTCTAGAAGTTGTCCCCGATACGGTGAGAGACTCGCTCCCTAACACATAATATGCGACTGGACACTCACAGCAAAGACTGATTATGTCTACCCCATCAAGGATAAAGGCGTGATGTGCATTTTATTTTAAAGCTACTTATGCTCTCTGTATAACAGGTGGACCACACTTACTCCGAGGTGGACTTCATGGAGACCTGGCGAGGGTTAGAAGACGTGTATAAACTGGGACTGACAAAGGCCATCGGCGTTTCCAATTTCAATCTCAAGCAGCTCAAAAGAGTCCTCGAGGAAGGGACCGTGAAGCCTGCTGCTATTCAAATAGAAGTAGGTGTTTCATAAACCAAAATAGCTTTTTTATCGACAGAAAGGTGGCGGGATTAGTAGGGTTTCTGGGACTCTCACAGTGTAACAGCAAGGCTAAAACAAATTTTGGAAAATAACCGCAGGTTCAATATCCAAGGGCACGCACTGACTGACTCTTTAAAATTGTTTTCTTTGTGAACTTTAATAATGAAGGAAAACATCGTGAAGAAACCTGCATAGGTACCTAGCCGAGGAGTTCTCTATAGGGATTTTAAGGGTATGTGAAGTCTACCATTCCGCACTAGGCCACCTAGAGCCAGGCTTAAGGCCTAATCCCTCTCAGCAGTAGAGGCCCGTGCCAAGTGTGATAGTAATTAATATAGGGTCGATAATATTGTATCGATCTTAATGTCAACATGCTGCTTTCATTGATTGTCGCCATTATCATTACATATAAGAAAACGTCAGAGGATACCACTGAACATTGATTTGAATTTTATATAAATTGGGAACGTGAAGCGATAAACCCTCGACCCTAGTCGTAGATAAAAACGTATTACGAAATAAACATCAGCTCAAGGACAGCATGAGTTAGTATTTATTATTCATGAATCAAGACAGAAGTTAATATTATACTTTCTCATTTAGCTGGCAATTTTGTTCTTGTTTTACCTCATCTGTTGGTCAAATGGCATTATGTTTGCCATTAACTTTCTGGCAAATACCAACTACCTAATACGCTTCACTTTACTTCAAATGATATTGTAGCCAGACGTACAACATTTTATGAGGTCGAGACTCGAATGTCAGCATTTGGTACTTATTAATATATATATAATATAGTGTACCAAGCATTGCTAACCAACTTTTAAAGTATACCTTAATGGCCCTAGCTAAATATCGCCCAATATTTAGACAAGCCATACAAAAGGTACAAAGCTCACCTGACGGAGAGGTCAGGGCTGTGGTCCACGTCTCCAACGCCTTATGCCACCTCTGTATTTATTAGAAATACTTACGTAGGCAAGGTTTGTAGATGACACCTATAATAATAATAATAATATCAGCCCTGTATTATATACTTGTCCACTGCTGAGCACGGGCCTACTGAGAGGGATTAGGCCTTAGTCCACCACGCTGGCCTAGTGCAGATCGGTAGACTTCACACACCTTCGAAATTCCTATAGAGAACTTCTCAGATGTGCAGGTTTCCTCACGATGTTTTCCTTCACCTTTAAAGCGAACGATAAATTCACAAAGAATACACACATGATTTTTAGAAAAGTCAGAGGTATGTGCCCTTGGGATTTGAACCAGCGGACATTCATCTTAGTAGTCCGTTGTACACCCAACTAGGCTATCGCCGCTATGACACCTAACAGCTACTTAATTAAAAATTAATTTGCTCATTGTTTTTACTTTACAAACTCTAAGGTCTTGCATTGCCAACGTACATAAATAAGGAGGAAACCAAACCCGTTCCAGATACACCCATTGAACGTCCAGAAGGAACTGGTGGAGTACGCTCAAGCCCAAAGTCTGGTGGTGATGGGTTACTCTCCGTTCGGCTCGCTAGTGGCGCGGCACGGGCAGTGGTCGGCAGGCCCGAGGGTGAATGACACCACGCTGGCCAGCATAGCAGAAAAGTACGGCAAGACTGTGCCGCAAGTGGTGCTGCGGTGGGAGGTGAGTACGCTTGTTTTATAAAACAGGGTAAGTGAATATCAGAGGTGATTCTTCTAGAAATTTTAATCCAAAAATCTCGAAATGTTATACACCCAGTTAGGATTCCTATTGTGTCCTTCATACATTTTATATGGTCTTAGGTTACCTATCTGGTCTTATATTTCGTTATTTCCAGTTATAATATGATATACTTATTATAAAGAAAATGTATTACCAATCCAAAGTAAGAGATGATTAATTATTATTAATTAAATTTTTAGGTGGAAAGAAACATAGTACCGTTGCCAAAGACGGTCAAACGCAAGCGACTCGAAGAAAATATCAACATTTTCGATTTCAAACTGGAGAAGGAGGAGGTCGACAAGATTAGCGACTTCGATTCCGGCACGCGGTACACGCTGCCCTCGTTTTGGCAAAACCACCCATATTACCCGTTTGAGAAGGTCGATAATCCTATACCAGATCCGTTTTTGTCCGCCTAAGTACCTTAGTATTTAATATACGTATTTTAACAAACTTTTAAGTTGTTTTAAATAAGTCTAATGATGCGCCATTACAATGACATACTCTTTGGTACATTGATTAATGTCTCTCTGTTACTAAATAACATAAGAACTAAAAACCAGGATCCTGCATCCTGCAATGATGTTAACTTCTTTGTTACCTACGATATTTATTTTTGTATTCAGAATCATGATTTTGTGCGTACTAGATTTTGCGTTCCAAACATTCACTGTGTTCAACTGAATTGAACTGTCATCCTGATAACCGATTTTAGTACGGTATCAATGTTGATGCTTGTGGTTGTGAACGGAATGGCGCTCATAATTTAAAAACGCGAGTCTAAGTGCAAACCTGGATGTGAATAAAAAATATTTGTTTTTCAAGTGAATAAATAAGTTAAAACAGTGACGTTTTGGTTGCCATTTTAGTTCAGTTGTTGAACAAATAGTTTATATGGTCGTTCGTGACTACATTTTGTGTTGAAATTAAACTAATTGTCACACACTGTCACAGTCCTCTCCCCGTGACCATGAAGGCTGTAAAGTCTTCGAAACGTCGGGACAAAATAAAATACTAAAACCGTGATAGAATCCGAAAATTAGTTTAATTTCAATGTCTAACATTCGCGTAATAAGAAATCATTATACATTTTGTGCGTAAATTTTGCAAAGATCTAAGCTATACTTTTGCATCCAATATCGATAAATACAGCACTAAGCTCTGAAGCACCGCCCACATTACGACAATAGAGTTGTCCTGTCACAGGGCCGTACTTAGAATAAATTGGGGGGTCAAAATAAAACAACATATAGGTTACGGCAAGTTAATAGTATTATTTCGTACATGCTACACACATAATTACATTGTTCATAGTTCCACCATTAAAGTAGGTCACCGTGGAGCGGACACTACCTGATTTTGAACCTCGGACTTGTACACTTATTGCCATTACGGAATCATTAAATTTCATGCAACTCCTAAAAAATTATTATTCCTTTATCCTCAACGCAACACGACGTGAAGTAACATTAAATACTTTGTATTGCGGATAATATTTCGTTTAGTTCTTATGGCCGAACTTATTTTTTCTTTAGTAAAGTAAACTCATTCCATTTTAATACTATAAAATAAATTACGTAATCAACATTTGATCTTTACAATATTAATTTGTTCTTCAGTATATATACTGCAAAATTATAACGAATTTGTTCATTTTTAACAAAATAATTCATTAATTTAAAAAATATATCATATGCTAATGAGGTGATTGTATTGAATCCACATAAATAAAAAAAACTACAAAGACAAATTCCGTATTGCGAATTGTAGTTATTTAGAGCGCCAAATCAAAACATTGGAATAAAATCGAGTCTCATCAATTCGCCTGTTCACTATGAAACTGCTTTCAAGAAGCCGAATCACTCATGCTACATAAATTCAATTATATTATAAATAAAATTCCTTGCCATTTAAAGACGTCACATACAATAATTTTTTATTCAAATGAAAGACTTAACCATCACTTTTATAACATGCCTTCATAAATAAGCATTTTTAAAATCTATATGTTACATTTTTATTACTATCTTGGATGTTTTTGTTCCATACAAACGCAGTCACGCCTATATTCTCAAAGGCAATTAGTGCATTTAATGTGGCGATAGGTGCTATATCTGAGACACATTGCAATCTTAAGCAATTTAGGTGTTTTGTTCTAAAGAACAAATCAAAACTTAATTTGCAACATATATTATGAAACCAAACCCGTCAGGAGCGCATTCAAATGCTACCTTATATGTCACTAAACCAAAATCCTAAACCGGAACGTAATTAAATTAGTAGTAAATTATACATGCATTAAACATCTTTCATTCTGTTCCATTTCTGATCTCACTGCTCACCTAATATAAGAAGTACTTATATTGATGAATTCGAGTGCTTAACATTTAACATGCAACAGTCTTCGTGTATTAAATTACAAGAACTAAGCAATATTTGATGCAATCATTTGCAAAGAAGTTCCGCAACGTTGCATAAGAGTGAATGCTATGGTATTTATGCCACAAAGTTCAACACTTGTGCAGATATCTGACAATATCGCATGAAGTGTCAACTTTGATAAACATGTTAATCGTTGCATTGCGCATCAAAATGTGTAGCCAAGTAGGAGACACGAGCCATTAATAATATAATCAATAAAATAAATATCAATATAAAAAAACATTTTAACAAAACTCATTCATATAGATTTTTTATATTGCACATCATTAAAATACAAAATCAGGTAAACTTGAACAATTTTCCGCATCAAAAGTCACTTCAAAGTAACAATTCCATAAATCCAACATGACCCTCCACTAATCCACATGACCCCCAGCGTCCCACGTCACATCCGGCAGTGTCCGCACCGGCAACGAACCTAATACAAATCAGTTCATGTCACATGTGGGCGCCGGTCGCGCCGCGCGGTCGCTGAGTGCGGAGCGGGCACAGCGTACACATACAGGGTGCTTCATTAGAGAGGTATTATTTTTATGAGATTTAAAAAAGGTACGCTTGACATCTGGAAATTCAACTTATCGTGTAAATACGCTGTGCGTTCGGTGCTAATTTCTAATAAACGTGGCATTAACTATCAACAGTTGTTGATATTTCCATCACTTCAAGCATAGCCTTTAATTTTGCTCACTTTAAATTTTTATTAGTAATTAACTAAGAAAATGAATGGGGAATGGAATTGAAGTCTTACTCGACACCTCCAAATATGAGGCATTATTTTGATGTTCACACCATTGAAACCTAGTGTACGATCAGGAGTATCCAAGTGTCTGTTACGCGTAGAGGTAATACCCGGCCTCCGGCACTCAACAACCGCCCCCGCCCGCTCGACCCCGCGTTCCGCTGCTCCCCCGGATTCGTGCCGAGGTGGACAGGCAGCGTCGGCCGAGCGGCTTAGTTCTGCTCCCTGGGTCACTGGCTGTTAGCTAGCTCATCCATTCTGCATCTGCAAATGTTACTTAATTACAGCATATACTCTACACCAGGGTAAGCCTTGTCCTATAGAGTGCGAACCTTTCATGAGCATAAAATATTTGAATGGAAATATTAAAAAAGAATGTTATTAGTTTACCTGACGGCCATCTCAGCGACCTCGAGGCTCGGGTAATCCAATTCCTTCACCAGGCACAACACCGCCGACAATAGATTCGAGTTCTGAAAACATACGATGGGTGGTAGTTTCAATTTATTAGACCCTAGTACACTTGACATGACGATAGCTTTGCTGGCCTTCACGATTGCTAAATTAGACCAACTTGGAGGATGGGTTTCATCAAAGGATTGATTCAATTAAAATCACAGAGAACATCAGCCACCCACTATACTTCTTGCGACACCTGGTAAGCTAAAGGTAATTATCCGCCATACCCTAGCGACGGGGCGGCGCGTGAACCCGCGGTGCTCGGCCATCACGGCGGACGGGTACTCGCGCTCGCGCGCGCGCTCCGCCTCCCACGCGTCGCCGCGCACCGACCCGCCGCCTCCGCCGCCGACCTGCTGGAACGACTCCGACCTGCAACCATATAGCATTCTGAGTACATAGCCATTTTTATGTCAAGGCTACAACATCAGACATTTGAAAATCGTATCGAGGAGTAATTAAAGGCTCGAAAAGTGCATCTGTATCACTAAGTTATTTAACAAATCTTCAATAAGTCGCAAACAAACGAGTGACTGGGGCTTGAACCGAGATCACTAAAGACCTCTTTTGATTGATTACCCACGGTTTATGTTTTATTTACCAACATGACACTTGGATTTTCTAGTTGTAAACGTACCTATACTGCAGCACGAGTTTTTTATAGCTAAAATATGCCAAAGAATCTGTATACCTGTCGGGCCTCTCGTAGTAGGGGTCGTGGTAGTGGTGTGGTGGGGATGAGACGCCGCCCGCCCGCGGCTCCCCGCCGTTGGCGCTGTACCGGCAGTCACCGTTCGACGAGTACGAATAGTCCTGCAACGCACGCGGCTTCACGTATTCATGTTGTGACGTCACACGTCTGTATTATATGCGAATCCAGTAGATGTCGCATATACTTCAGTGTTTCATTTTCTTTGTTTCAGAAAGAAAGGTTTTTGAATTAAACTTTGTTAACTTGTTAATTACTCCAAAATCAAAGTTTACAAAGTTATACTTTTCATATGATGCTTTTCCGGTTTAGGTATTGGTTATTCTTATTGAACCACTCTGTATAATATTTTATATTAAAACATCATATTTAAAATAATTAAAAATGTTTTGAGGATTTTTAGTGGTATTTATTTTTGTATATTTAATATTTGTTAATGTAAACTGCAAAGTGAAGATTATAATTGTTTTTTAGTATTTACTACAAGCGTTATTAGTTGGTTATTGTTTATGAATTTTGGATAGCATATCGATAGAACAATGGAGAATGATGTGACGCTTATGCCAAGTGTTAAAGCATGTAAAAACTTCAGTTGAATTTTAGTATTATTGTCCTTTATCTTAAAAAAAGTAATGATGAATTTAATTGTTTATCTATAAACATGTTACTTTTATATTTTATGTTATAAATTTTTAACGAGGATCTATGGGTTACCATTTTGTGACCAAAGACACGTAGTTTAAAAACAAACGTAATCGTCACAGTGAATTATTATCTCACGGCATACAAATGATCACACGGGTACCTTAATTACGGAATCTTACAATTCATTACAATATGTTGTATAGAAGTTGTTTTTTATTAGTGGCAATTTATGTGTCACTTTAAGAATTGAGATGATTGTCAATAATATCTCAGTTGGTACGAGTGTACTCAAATGAGCTGGAGATATCAGAAATTACATCTTATAAAAATGTATTCGTATGTATATGTACCAGGAGTTCATGAATGTATGGTGGCGTGTTATAGCGACGTACCTTGACGCAGTGCGCGGAGAGCGAGTGCCGCAGAGCATGGGTGTCGTGAGCGCGCGCCTGCAAATAACACGCTCAGCGGGCGACCCCCCACGCCCCTCACCGACCCCCCACACAGGGTCGGACCGAGGGACGCGTGGGCACACATTTATATCACCGGACGATTGATGACGAGCGTGATGGAGGTTTTATTTGCAATTTAATTACAATGTCTATACACGTTTTAATACCACATTTTTATATAATTTAGAAGTAAGAAACAAGGCATATTGCACGCTTAAAGAAACATTTAAATATTAATTATTCTTTGCGCACATAGATATCGGTTTCTAATCTTAAAAAAATACTTAACCTAACTGTATTTTCTTTTACAAAGTGTCATTTAAGTAACAACAGCATTTTACCAAAACCACCCTCTTAAATATCAAATATTCCCAGTACTATACCTATCTTAACGCTCAAGACGCGTGCCTACCTGCGCATAACCTCATCACCTCATCATCAAACCGTCCCGGAAACAATTTCGAAGTAAATACAGTACAGTCCAATGTGTAGTTGTCCTGCTGACGCGTTACTCGGCAGTAAGCATGGCGGCCGGGCGGCAGACCCGCGGCGTGACTCGTGACGCTACACTACTGCTAGATGACAACTATGTTACTTTACTGGTTTCAACACACGTGCTTTGTTTTTTTAATATTTCCAATATTCCTTATTTTTTTTTAACCGAGTTTATGGTCGCCCTGCAAGTTATTACAGGAGATGTTACTCCGATATTGGCCTTTGTATGGGCCATGGCGAATGACTTCTTATGAAAAATAAGTTATGTTAAATAATAAAGTTGTTCCTTATTTAAATTAGTATAAGAAAAAAGTAATTAGAGGTGATTTAATATTTAATGTGATGGTTATCAATAAAATGAGAAAGGGGTGAAGAACTTAAACTCTAAATGGAATTCTTTATAAGGCATTTAGAGGGATCGAATAATCAGTTTCAGACTTCGGTTGCAATTCTATGACTTGAAGTTTCTATGAATACTTTTTAAAAAAAATCGTAAATTCATATCCGGGATGAAACCAGTAAATTCTCCATCATAATGAATCACTATAGTGAAGTGAACAACAGACCGAACAAATAGCCATGTTTGATGTACTAGGTTAATATGACGACGAGTTTGAAAGTTAGAGGAAGTACACTTTACCACATCCTGTGTTCAATACGGTCGCAAAATCAGACGGCGAGCGTTAAGACAGCACATTTCAAAATATACACGGCGTCAGCGCTTTTCTAAATACATCTCAAAACAAGTCGCAATTAAACGCCATCTCTCCGTCCGACTTTACAACAAACAAGATATAATGTGTTGGAAATACCTACGGAACTATCAGCTGACGTCACATGACTTAGTATAGCCTCATTAGGAAAATAAAACACTACCATTTGGTGGAAGGACTATTGAACTGAAAATGTTAACATTATAATGAAAAAGCCAATATGGCGCTACCGAAGCGGGTTTTTTTTGCTAATCAGGCTATAATGTTAATATTAAGTATGTGGAACAGAGAGGGCGCGTATTTCGCGTTGTCTCCAGATATATCCGACGGGTATATACTATGTTAATAGAACTTTGTATTTAATTTACTTATTTTTTAAACAATGTGTGAGTCTATTTGTTGGTACGCAATTGAAATCATTAAATTACTTTCCACTATAAAATTAAAGTTAAGTTCAAATTTAACATATCATTTCACTATCACTTGTATTATAATTTAAAGAACAAAAATACTGAAAAATATATGTGTATATTACCCAAAAGTAATCATCAAAATCCACTAAATAACTATGTTTATATCTTTGATAATGTTAATGACATCTAATCTATTAAATTAATAATACTTGACAAAACGAATATTTGTTTAATTTTACGCGAAAATATTGTAAACACAAATTTTTCATCCAAAAATGATTTCTAAATATGACCGTATAAAACAGCGACACATTAATGCCTTTGTTACTCTACACTAAATAGTATATGTGTGTGTGTGACGAGTGTGTGTGTGCGAGTGTGTACTCACGTCGCATTGCGAGCGCGTCATGGCGGGGTGTTCGTAGCGCTCGTCGGTCTCCGGCGACGAGCGCGCCGGCGCCGACCGCCGCGACGGAGACGCGGGACACTGCCACCATTACACATCATTAAAACCTCACAATATTGTAGGCATATATATCGCTTCTCAGTCACGGTATGCGCAACAGATATTATCCTTAAATAAACATGTGCATTTTAAGTGGCATAGTTTCTTGGAGTGTATTTTGTTCATTTACAATTTAATATATTGTGTACAGGGTGTTACAGAAAAGTGGTATCAACAACATTTCTATATAAAGATGGTAAAAAGAGAAAATAAAATTGTAATTTTTACAAACACTAATATTAATCTTTATTTTGAAAGGTTTTCTCTTCTTACGTTTAAAAATATTTTAAAAATAAATCGTCTTCAATGGCTAGGCTCAAAACCCAAACCTGTGGTTAGGGATTATAAACATGATTATTGATCCCTCTTTTTTGTAACACCTATATAACTAAAACTAAAAAAATACATAATATTTTAATTACAATTAATATTCATAGACATTTTACCCATTTAGTTATTTATTATTCAATTATATTATTTGTTACTATGTGTTAATATACTTCACAAGGAACAAATTATAATATATTAGTTTTTAAACTCATGCTATTAATATTTAACATCGAAATTAGTCGGGTATATTTCGTTCACTAGTCACTACCATTTATTACAAATGGATAGTAAAACCAATACAGAAGTAATACCGCTATGTAAGTTGCATTTATTAATTCCTAGATGGCGCTACTGTTTAAGTTACCAACAAATAATGAAACTATTACTTTAATAACCATATAGAAAATTCAAAAAAACCCAAGATGCGTTAACTCCTTTGTAGATTCCAGATGCCAGCATTAGAATCCTTAATTTTTTTCTAAGAATTAAAACTGTTGAAAATTAAAATCACTTTATGATGAATGAAACGAAAAAAAGCAGCAAGAGGCTGGCAAACGGATAATGAGGTTATTTAAAAATAAATTGTCACCATGGCTTCTGTGGATCTACAATGCGAGGGGATTTTTTAAATAGCTGACTATTAAAAAAAAAATTTGGATAGCATACTTTTTATAAGCCTGCAAAAAATCCTTGGAAAATTTCCTAAACCAAGAAATAAACAAATTATAACCAATTTTGTATACTTCTGAAAAGAAAAAAAAATTCTAACTGCGTTATTTTGTGGCCATCTTGCACAATCACCAGGTAAAATGTGCAGTGGGTGGATGTGCATAAGGCCCAAAAGGATAAGGGATAACCAGTGGCCTTGGCAGGGGAGAAAGTGCATATACCCCGCTGGAAATACCAGTGCCTAAAATATTTGATGCAATGAGGTGTAAGAGACAAGGCGGTGAAAAATGACAAAAGTTTAATTTGACTTTTCTAAATATTTTTTTAACGTCAGGAACGAACAATGACCATATTGATAAAAATATAGATTCCTACCGAGTTCCGAAAGTAAAGATACTACAGAAAAACGGGGTGAATAGGAATCAGGGGGTGAAAAATGAAAAACTCAGATTAAAATTATTAAACTGAAAAAAACTTTTAGACTATAACAAATTCAAACTTTTTTTACACAATTAAAAAAAAATACTTTTTAGAGTTTTAGCCCCCTTTATTCCTCTTCACCCCACATGAGGTGGGGACATGTATGTAGCACAGTGGACGGGTGTTGTTTACCTGCGGCGGGTCGCGCGGGGGCGCGTCGGCGGGCTCGGCCGCCTCGGAGCTGTCGCTGCCGCCCGCCTGCCGCACACACACGTTACCATGGCAACGGACTACGAACCGAGAGCCCTCTGTACAATGCACACTCTACACACCGCTACCTACACGGGCAGCTCAAGGGTCGCGGATCAAAACTGTTTTATAAAAAATGCATTTATTTGTGATAAATACATTTTTTAATTAACGCAATCCTGCACATGTTAGTATGAGATTATTACATGTAGATAAAACCAAACGTATTAGTGTTCAACACATATTAATGTCCCATGCTATGCATGGCATATGCGCACGTTGCCGGTCAGCACAACAGTTCAAGTTTCACACAAAATAATTAAGTTACTTTGAACATGAACTGCAATTTTTAAAACATATTTTAATCCATTATTTTGTGCCAATTAAATCAACTGGCAAACATATGCATAAATAAATATATTGTTAGGAATGACAATGCATCACTCATTAGTTATAATCAGACGCAGTTACCAGTAGTAGTTGTTATTAAAACATCATTATGAATGTAGGTAGACACACAATATCACAAATCGTGCAATTTCTCAACGCCATCTACCGGCGACATTGTGAACTAATCGATCACAACATTCAAACAGTGTAACGGCTTTGCGGTTTGTGCGGGCGCGGGGGGAAGAATAGACATTATAGGCTCCAAATAGTTGACATAGGAGAATGAAAGTTACAATATAATTATTATATCTGTCTAATTGGTATAAAATATTTTAATTAGCTCAAAATTAGTGTTAAAATAGTAGCAATATGTGATTTTATACCTCAATCTTGATATTCCCGCCATGTCTTCCTATCCCCACCACTCATTCAAACCGCAAGCGTGTGTTCAATCCTAGTGTCATAAAATCTTGTATTTCTCACATCAACCGTGTATGACGTCCTGTACGTGTGTATGTTGGTGTTTGTGTTTGTGTGTATGTTCGACCTGTTCGTGGGGCGGCGGCGGCTGTGGGCGCGTGTAGAACGGCTCGGTCTCGCGCTCGGGACTCGACTCGCACGACCGCTGCCGTCTGTACTGCCCATAACTCTCCTGCTGGAATCATAACGCAAGTACTGACAAATTTTATGCAAAAACCGACTGTATCTCCTTCAAATAACTCCCAAGTCGCATCGCCCTATCCCTTTATCCATTTGATTAATATCAGGCCTGTATTATATTCTGTCCCACTGTTGGGCACGCGCCTCCTCTATTACTAAGAGGGATTAGGCCTTAGTCCACCACGCTGGCTTAGAGCGGATTGGTAGACTTCACACACCTTCGAAATTCCTATAGAGAACTTCTCAGGTATGCAGGTTTCCTCACGATGTTTTCCTTCAGCGTTAACGCAAGCGATAATTCACAAAGAATACACACATATTTTTTTAGAAAAGTCAGAGGTGTGTGACCTTGGGATTTGAACCTGCGGATATTCGTCTCGGCAGTCCGTTCCACAACCAACTAGGCTATCGCCGCTTTTTATTAATGAAATAGAATCTCAGTAAACATATTTCATTTGATATACTAGGTGGTAATCACTTACCATTAGATGGCCTTTAATTTGATCTGATTGAGTAAAACAGTTACCTGCTGCGGGTATCCCTCGTCGTCGGAGTCTGGTATGTGAGCGCCGCGACGCATCGCCTCCTGCACCTGGAACCAACATTATACACTGGTATTGGTATAGTTGTATTCAGGGACATGTAGCTTGGCGCTTAGCGTCTCATCGCTTCAGCGCAGCGCTAGTAGTGTGGTTGCACCTTTACTTTTATACATAATATTATTACCAATACGCAAGTCTGTTTTAAATAAAATGTAAAAAAATGCTTAGACACATTGACTTATTAAAAATATTCACGAAAAACGTGAGCGGAAAATGTCACGTTTCATATTAAAAAAAGATTACACTATAGGAGCTGCAAGCAAATTCAGGTTTACAATACATTTAATATACACAACACGCACCTCTTCTGGATGGACGGAAACATTATCTAATTTCTCCAGATTGGGCAGGTTCCTGAGCACGGTCATCCTGTACCTGGAACACACCATCACAATGATTAACAAAATACCATTTGGTACCATTACACCACACACAACATTTGGTATGAAGACGGCATGTCATGTAGGCGCGGACGACTCGCTTCAAAGAACATAAACGCGGTCAGTTCCATATACAAAGTTGGTAACTGTGTACTTCTGTGTGCATAACAGAATCGCGCGTCGACAGCATAGGGCCCTTAACACCCAATATATCCTTTATAAATTAGCCATATTTAACCACTTAATGACAACTTAGGCTGGCAGTTAACGTTAATTTACCAGTAAACAATATCACTAAGCTGCAACTAGACATTGGGTTCATAGTAAGTAAACATTTCGACTCACTCTGGATGCTGCGTGCACGGATTCTCGTCAAGCCATAGACTGGTGAGGTCCGGCAAGTGGCGCAGATGCCTGATCTCGCGCAGGTCCCGGATCTCGTTCTTGCGCACGTACAGCTCGCGCAGCCGCCGGCAGCCGGCGAAGTCGCCCAGCGTGCGGATCTTGTTTATGCTGGAAACATAATATAATCCATATCAGATATGATATTTTGTAAGATCTCACTATCGAGCACACTTCTGAATTCGCAGTGAAATCTACACTATCGTCATAAGGTGGGGATGTCTGTGAAGCGAACTATACTCAATCATAAGTGAAATCTTTTGTATATCACGCTAATTTGTATTCGGTAACAAAGATTTCAATAGTCTCTTCACTTCACGGTAACTATTTTTTAACAGTATAACACTATGGAACTAAAACATCTGTATTTGAATTGATATAAGATCTTATTAAATGACAAGAAGTTACGACATAAATTAATAATTCAATTGGTTTAAAATTCAAATCATTAACGGTCAGTCGCACGCGATTGGTAAACATCACGCACTGCCGGCCGTCGATTGGCCAATGTTTCCCGCGCTACGCTCTGATTGGTTACGCGTCCTTGCACCGCGACGTCGGTTCCGCCGTTGCTGCAAGTTGTTGTTAATAGCAAAACATTGTTTTAACGATTAATCGTTAATTGATTACACGCCGCGTTAAGTCAAGGACGTTTTGTTGGTCGGTTACCTATAACTTCAGGATGTTTGCTAACATTTCAAGTAGTTTCTTATATTAAGCCCGTATATATTGACCCTTGTACTAATGCCCACACATACATACACTACACTTGTACTCGGGGACAAGAAATAAGGTATCTAGTGCATCCATTCAAGGAGTTAGCATACGTCTCATGATGTTATAGAAATTAAATCCCGAGCAACTTAAACCTGTCATTTGAAATCGAATCCAGAACCTTCCGCACCCCAGTCTGCTGCGAGAAAATCATTAAGGTGACCAGGTTTATACCATCACAATTCTATATTGAAAAAAAGTAAGCTTGGCCTCGCAGCCACTGATGCTGTTCCATCAGGGTTTTATAAAGGCCGACAATGTGTCGACTGGTGAGGGCTAGTGTCTTGTCAATCTATACTTCTGGACATCAAGCAACTTATAATCCATTGCTGTGAAATCACCTGCTGCACAAAAGGATTTATGAGTGCTGACTCTTGGAGTCTAAACGTACCTGAGAGCAAGCACTTCCACGTTGGGCATCCGCCGCAGTAGACTCACGTCGCCCAGCTCCGCGCCCCTGTAACAATAAACAAGTCATATTAATTACGGACTCAAACGTGACCAAGGCGGCGTGGAAGATATCTGGTAGAAGAAAGCCTGGCTGGTTTCATTTGTCAAGGAGGCTCGTATCCACCACTTGGATGACATAAAGGCTTCTATTATTACATAAAAAAATTAACAGTTTATAAGTATTTTTATAAAATAAATACCACAAGAATTTTATTATTTATTCTCGAAAGTTATTTAGCCCAAGTCTATTTTTGGTGCAAAAATCCATAATGAAACGCGTAATGAGCTACTATGTTGCCTCATTAAAAAAGTAGTTTAGCAATGTGATTTAAAAGAGAGATTGTAATATTATTTTTTGGAAAGTTATTAAAAAATAATTCTATTGAGGAATTTTAGTTGCATAGTTTATTTCTAAATCATTTTAAATCTTTAATTTTAAAAATTGTATTGTAAGTATGTATCAAGAACATCGCTATTTTTCTAATTCCTAGATTTATCATTGATCCTTTTGGACATTAGTGCTTAGACTGCTACACCGAGGATGGTGCCTATAATGTGGTTATTTCCGCGAATATAAGGAACGTGATCTAAAGCCCGCATCTCATCGCGTGCGGACAACAAAGCAAGGTCGACACACGCAGAACTTATTGGTATTCACAAAGCGTACTTCAAGTACACGATGCTGGTACATTTAGGGACGATAATTGTACAACATCTGTGAATATGTGCTTTCATAGATCCTACCCACCTTCCCAATTAACATTGTATTAATTCAGTGGGTTTGTCCTGCCATGTTGAATGATTTAGCTGGTGGTAGGATATATTTTATATCCGCCCGGATAGCGACTACGACACGAGATGTTAATCCCTCCTTAGTGGATTTACTCCTCACGTAAATATGTTGCGTTTCGGGATCAGCCTTTGTATATCCGGTTCCAACAGGCCAGCATAATTGTGTTCACTACCGAGGGGTAATCATCTCTCATCAGTCAACATTCTATTGGACCCCACTCCACTTACGATCAGAAGCAGTGGGACCACTTTGCCATACCCATTAAAAAAAACATCTACCGTCAGAGAAAGCCTTGCTAGACAAAAAGTATTTACTGGTGGTAGGCCTCTCGTATACGAGGAACCGTCTGGGTACCACCACAATGTATCTTTGTACCGACAAACAGCAGTGGGCGTCCACTGTTGTGTTCCAGTTTGAAGGACATTGTAGCCAGCGTTGGTGTGACAAACGAATACAAAGTTTATTACTAAGGCACAAACGTGAGAATGGTAACAACTTAGTTACTGTACACTTGTTCATCTTAACTCTGAATGGTTAAATTGTTTAGGAGTTTATAGTCTTTTTTGTAGTATTTGCTGGACTCAAATGAATAGGGTACCGGACTCATTTTTGTTCTTTACTTTTATCAAATATTTACATAATATAAATTATAACACAGAAGGAATTTTTAAAATCCGGTAAAAAAGCAACAAGTTATAAGTCTATGAATTTCGGTGGAAGGGGTAATTAACAAGAAACAGAAAAGAGACGAAATATCCACATGTGACGTCATCGGGAATTACGACGCGTGCGAAAGAAAGAGATGTAGCGATATCCCCACATCGCGCCCACTTCTGCACATTACAATATTTTAAATATGAATTACTCGCTCATTTTTTAACCAATTTTTATGCAGTTTTCGCAGGAGTACTTCTTTTTCATATTATTAACCATTATATATAGAATAATCGCCAAAATCAAGCATAGGCCGGTCCCCTATTATGTGTTCTTTAATGTTGAATGATCTTCATTATGCCTAAACACAAATGATTACCCCAACCATCCAGGTTCTCCATAATTCATGCCCTTCTTTGACGATATGACCCACATTAGTCTTTTACCTACTAAAAAATGATTCAGTCGTTTCGACCTTGCTATAATAATTTGCAAATGTCCTATTTGTTCTTATTGTATATTACGCAGTATGTCCTCAGGTGGTGTGTGTGACTTCATGACACGTCATTGAACATAACGTGAGCATGTTATTGTTTCTCTACGAATAACAAATGTATATATACTCACCCTATTGTCTTGTGTAAATCGCGTAAATCAGAATTAATTTTAACTCAAATAAAATGTATTAAAAGCTGTTTTCAATCAAAGATCTGAATCACTTTTTTCGATCCATCACGAATTTGACCCAATCAGAATAAAGTTTTCTGACATGATTACCAATGACTTATTGCGATTAGTTTATTCTTTGGACTCGGATTAGTATTGGGATCGTTCATGAAAAACGGCTGTTAATAGTCCGGCAAACGAGATAACGAGACGTCTAATTTAATTAAGAGCGTTTACGTGCCGCGCGTGAAGTCAACTATAGGTAATTCTTCGCAAAATTCACTCACACAGAGCCGTTGCGTAGCTGTGTGCGTAGAGTTAGCGCGTCGGCTATCTTTATAGTCAGACCAACCAATTTTGATCTTTTCGCTTTAATTATCTAATTGGAATGTAACTTATGATTTATGAATTTATGATAAATGAAGAATTCTATTATTAAACATATAAGAATTCATCATGAAATAGTTTATATGTATCATTTTGTAATTATAAAAAAAATAAACATTTATAACAAATTTTAACGGCAATTTTATAAATTGTTATTTTTACTTTTTAAATGCAAATGCTTTAAAAATTTAAGCATTTGCATTTAGAAAGTACCCTTTAGTAAAGTGGAGCTCATCATGAAGCCGAAAGATAGGCACCAGAACTCCGTAATCAGACAATAAATCAGGAAAATTACTGTGCTACGATGTTTATAATGGACCACATAATTACTCCATAGATCTGCAGTTTTTAATATTTAGCGTATTGAAAGTTTAAATTAAGTCATTAGAAATTACATATTGGAATTTATATTTTGAGTCAGAAGGTGTATGTAATGAGATGTCATTTTTAGATGTATAACTAACAAGTGAGAAATAAAAGACTTCTTTTTTCGGAAGTTGGTTATATTTTTTTGGATAGTTTTTTTTTTAATAGGTAGTGCTTCTCAGTGACATCGATCATCAATCCATCGATTGTACATCTATGTATAACAATTTTCCAGTTTTGTATCTATAGTTTTGCATAATATTTGCGACACTCGACGAAGCAAAATAGTTGGTTCTGTACTTTTTTTCGACCAACAGCAGTCAGCTATAACTGTAAGTATGGGAATACCGTCTTTTACATCGCCACAGGCAACATCTTTATCAGTTTCTTCCCTTGCGGCCTCTTGCATCCTGTCCTCTGCAGCTAATTTCAATCATTTAGCTAACTTGTCGTAACATTTCATGTAAACATTTTGCGTTAATATTGGTAAATCTATGGAAGCTAACTGTTCGTTTAAATTTGATCTACCAACTCCAGTCATCATAGCTCCATTCACAGCTCCACGATATATGTCCATAATATCAGTATATCTCTTAAAGTTAAATTTGGTAAGTTCTATGGCAAAGAAAAGAGTTAGGAATAAATAAGTAAAGTTGTACGAATTTAACAAAAAGTTTGTAAGAATATATTTACAATAAAAAAAAAAATCAAAAATAAACATTTTGCTTCGACCGGATTCTCATGAGCATTGACGTACCCGGTAAACTTTGGAGCGCTGTAACAGCGTTTTAAATGAATGAAATAAAAAAAATTATAGGGAACAATTTTCCTCAAAAGATCATTTACAAGTTAGAGGTAATTTTTTTGTAAAATGTATAAAAAAAAAGTTATAGAGCAAAAAAGAAAACTTTTATAAACATTTTCTCACATTTTTGCTTATAACTTCATTAATTTTTAATTTAGGGCAAAAAGTTATATAAACATATTTGTAGGCAAAACAATTTGCTACAAATTAAGATTTTACAAAATTTATGTAAGACGCATAGTTTCCGAGATATCGCGAAAAAAGTGTTTTCACCCCTTTTTCCATGATGGCGGCCAGGGGACAAGGGTGGCGACCCCACAAACTTGAGGTTAAGCTTCTATTGACCCCCCACACATGTTCTAAAAATAAAATTGGGTCCTCTAAAAAATACAAAGCTCGTGTAACATTTCAATGGGCTAAGTGATTTTTGACATATATTTGCATGCTTCATACAAATATATGTCAAAAACATACATACCGACAACAAACAGACATATATTTACCCTTCTATTTCCCCCTACTTGCCAGCCCGAGCTGGTTACTTCGGTTTGTACCTTGTCTTTTGTATAAACTTTATCCCTAATTTAAAATGTCCATAGTTATATAAGTAATTTTAATAGTTGTTTAGAAATAATAATTATTCTTATTCTTTGTTTTGACGTATCATAAGTGCAACTTTGTTCGCCTACGTGATAAATAAAGTATTTTATTTTATTTTTTTATTTTTGGAATTGCGGGCCCACAATCGCGGCGGGCGTGGGTAAATACCGCTTTGTGAGTTTTTAGCTTAAGGTTCCATTTTTTTCCTTTGAGTAACTGTTGCTCAAGTGTTTAATGAGTAAAAAAAGCAACAACCATAACTACAGACGCATGTTATAACATTAGTACACCAATCTTTTAGCTCTTGCTTTAGCCGAAGTTTCAGCGTTGTTGCGTTTCCTTTTCTTGCCTAGAAATAGCTTTACTTCCCATTGTGTCTGAAATATAATAATAATTTATAGTAACTAATAAAAATATTGTCACTCATTAAAGAAAAAAAATATTTTACTTACTAAAGTACTAAGATGTGGCAATCACTGTATACACGTGACTATTTTATTACGCACAGCGAAGGCCAACTGGAGTCTGGCCGGAGCGACGAGCGTTACGTCCTCTCTCTAGAAAGCCTCAAGGCGGACTAATTTCAAACGATTTGCGCGTTGCGTTTTATAGTGGTATTTAAAATATTTATAGAAAAATAACAGAACTAATTTTGTTGAATTTTTAAATTGTATGTTTTTAAGGAGATGTTCTTCTATTATAGTAATCCAATATTATATTCAATTAAGTAAGATAAAGTGATAAAAAAAAAATCATTTAAATGACCAATATTTTTGAAATTTTCGAATTCTTTGAATTTTTATTTCTCATGATTTAAACATAAAAAGATATTTTTTCTCTACTAACTTTTTTCTTCAGGATCTTTTTAGTTAGATAAAAATAACATATTGTTATGTTCTTTAGTGGTTTAAGATAGTTTGAGCTTCGAAATAGACGTTCGAAGCGCAAATTTGAAAAACCTCTGTTCAGTAATCATTAAATAATTTACAAATACTCAATAAATCTAAAAATTTTCTCTACTAACTATTTAGACAACAAAATTTTCTATAATAATTACTAATTCATATGTTTTTAAAATAATGTTTTGATGGATATTATCTCCTTCGAAAAGTGCTGTTTTGGAGACGTAAGGCGCGCGGACGCGTAAACGCTCTTAATCTTTACCGTTAACGCCTTTAATATTGGCAAAATTATAATTAATACACCGACCTTAAAGAAAATAAATAAGAATTGAGAAAGTGAGATTCCGAAATGCCCAGTCGGACTAAAAAATGCTTCTATTCATTTATACCCTCCAAACTTTACACTTAAGTTAAAAAGTATTTAAAATCAGCGGTATGTAGTCACGTTGATATTCGAAATGTTTTAATCGCTCCACACTTCCGAACAAAGTGTTTGTTGAGTCTCTCACGTAGACACTGGTATGTTAAGCGGGTGCGATGCGACGCTTCCTAGCAATGGACGATTATAATTCTGTTAACATATCCATAGTACTGTCACTTTCGTATTACGTGACACTCGTGTTCAATTGATTCCACTTACATAAAATAGCAAAACAAGATGCGTTTAAATCACAAAATGTAGGGCGAAAACTAAGATTTTTAGAACACAGGTGCAAAGAAAACATCGTGAAGAAATCTGCATACTGCACAGCTGAACGTATTTCATTATATTAGAATGTAAATTGCGGTCTATTGAAATGTGTTATTTCAGCTTTACCAAAATCTTACTGCGTTTCAATCGTAGCGAGGTTTTATATTATTATTTCGTTTTACATTGTAGGTAAAAACCTCTGTATTTATTTTATTTGAAATTGATTTTTATTCTTGTTCGGAGACGGAAATTAAATTATTTTATTTTCTACTAACATGCGAATCATTTGTTGATTGAATATCATATAGTCATATACTTTTAATAAATTATAATAATACTATTGATATATAATATTCAGAACATACTAGATGTTAAAATTAAACTATTTTTCGGATTTTATCGCGGTTTTAATATCCCCGAGACCAAAAGAAAACGGCAGTCTTCGAAACTTCGGGAGAAAACTAAAATATTAAAACCGCGATAGAATACGAAAAATTGTTTAATTTGAATGTCTAACATTAGCGTAAACATAAGAAATCATTATACTAGATGTTTCCGACGGCGCGGCATGCCCAGTCCGTGTATAAGTCACTTCCCGGAACATATTATCCGCTGTGTGGTGTGTATTTTTCCGAAAAACAAGTAGCCTACGTTAATCGAGGACGAGATCTTTTCAAACGTACACAAACAACTTCAGAATCTATCGCGTTTATATATATATATAATATCAGCCCTGTATTATATCACGATGTTTTCCTTCACCGTTAAAGCGAACGATAAATTCACAAAGAATACACACACGATTTTTTTTAGAAAAATTAGAGGTGTGTGCCCTTGGGTTTTGAACCGGCGGACATTCGTCTTGGCAGTCCGTTCCACACCCAACTAGGCTACCACCGCGTTTTAAAGTAAAAGAATGGTAAATAATTTGTTCCTCTCACTCACCTTTCCGAGCTAGTTTGATCTCCGCTTAGCCAAATTCCCACGCGCTTACATAACTCGATGCTCTATATTTAATAGTTCCAAACATCTTGACCTTAAGCCGGTATATAAATTGCATTATTTAGATAAAACCAAGTGTTATCACTGCAAGAACATGGACATATAAACTATACAACTTAATAAAAATACATCAACAATTTAACGCAAAATGTTACCATGAAAAACTTGTTTATGAGACGAAAAAGACATTTTAAAAGTGTAAACTTTGGCACGACTTTATTGTTTTGTATGTTTGTCTAGAAAAGGAATTACTTCCTTTTTTATACTGTCATACCTAGCTCTCTGAAATGAATATGGCACCGCTGAACATAATATAATTGAAGTTCTAGATCGTCTAAGAATTTAAGGGGTATCAAAAATTCTATCATGATAAAATTTTGACAACACCTTATCATGAGACATGAAACGTTTCCAAAAATACAACCCCTCAAGGATCGGGATGTGGGGTGTCCTTACACGGCCTTGTTTATTTACATCCGCAGCGACCGCGGTGGTCTAGGTTCGATGTCGGCGCGCGGGTCATTGACTCGCGAGAGTGAAATTTATCATGGCCGTTTACGTCGACAATGAGGATTGTCAAGTTAGAACTTAGTCAGACTAGAGGTGGTGTAGATCACGAATGATTGGCATCAAGAGATGTACTTGGAGGTGAATGGTGAAGTAATATGAGGAGATTTAACACATACATCACGCATTTATCCCCGAAGGGGTATGCAGAGGCGCAACCAGGGCGCCCACTTTTAGCCAAGAGTGTCCCGTTCCATGATGTGATAGGAGGCGGACCTATCGCCATATCGGGCATAAATTCCAGACTCCGGGCAGATACTGAGCAGAAAAACCTAAATATCACTTTGCTCTACTCAAGATTCGAACCCAGGACCTCAGAGCGCTGCCGTACCGTGCATGCAGTACAACTACGCCACCGAGGCAGTCAGTTGAGTTGAGGAGATTTACTTACATATTTGATAGCATAATAACTACCGCGCTGGTATATCAATTATAGTTAGGGATCTCAATCGGAATATTATTATGATCATTGGTCGAATACAAAAGAATTGTAGCCGCGCTGACAGCAACGGAAAACTTCACTCAACGTAAGAAACCTTATGGGAACCCTAAAATAATACTCATACTACGAATCATGTCAAACTCGCAGGAAAGGGATCTTACTGCATTTGGGACCTAATTCTCTATGACGTGTAAACTCGTACCACGGCCGTGTTACGTTATCTAGAACGAGAAGAACGGAGAGGTATTTATGTCAATTTCAACTGTCTTAAACGTGATGAGGTGCATCACGTGCTTGTCACGAACAAATTAACGTGAAGCATAAGGAATCAGGGCCCTGATGGCAAGTGGAGTCTTGGTAAGTGTGTCGACTGACAAAAGATGACTGCCCTTCGTCAGTGAACATAATTATGCCGGTCTGTTTGAAACCGAATATTTAGGTAATTATCGCAAAATATCATAAACCACGACTCTCGTTTCATCTCGGTTAATACGGTAATTATGGTCAATATACGCTCAAGTGTGGCCAAAGGCCAGCCAAATACAGCCGCCGCGCCGTATCATTTATACATATTATAAAACAAAGTCCTCAAAAGCTGTCTGTCCATGAGATCGATTTTCTCAAAATCTACCGAACGGATTTTAGTACGGTTTTTACTAAAAGATAGTGCAATTCTTGAGGAAGATTTAGGTTAATAGTATAGTATTATGTAAATTGACTGAAATATAACGATTACTGTTGAAGAAGTCACGTGGTTGTAAAAAATCTCGTGGGTCGGGATTTACGCGGGAAAAAATTAGTGACACGCTAATTTCCAGGCGGGGGAAGCCGCGGGCACAGCTAGTAAGGGATCAATGTTAAAGAGAGCTATTTCTGCCCCGTTACGTCAGACACTTGACGCCATACTTCTTCAGAAATGCTTGAAAGTGAAATCATTTGAAGAGCAAGGTAATGTGACGTACGAGTACCCGAGAGAAGTAAAAGTTTTTACACACATAGTGACGCAAGAAATCATAGAAAATGAAAGTTGATTAGGCGTATTCATTTAAAATTCTGAGCGTAAACAGTTAAATTTGAATATAATTACAGCTTTTACATTTTTTTGCAGTCATTTTGATATTGTGTTATTAAATGAAACCACAATTCGTTGTCTCTAACATTGTGCCAAAAATCATCCACGAATAACGAATATTTCCACCAAAACTCCAGTTTCACTTTTTAAATTTTTTGGTAATTTTGTAATTCAGTGTGAATATGGCATGTTCTTGGGTGTATTTCTGATAGAAATTGTGATGTTACCGCCGCAGCGAAATCACTTAGAGCAGTAGTAATGGGCATTAGGGCGTATAAAATTAAAATTGATTTTTATTAGTAATCGTTTTATTCGAAACTTATAACATTTTATTGTACATCTACGGTTCGAGAAACTTATTTTATAGTGTGAAAGAGTTGTGAAAGAAGATAAGTATGTGGTTCCATTTAGTAACTCAATGTCAAAATGAACATGTATATTATGTATAACTAAATCGCACCGACAACGTAAATAAATTTAAATTTTAAATTATAAACTACTGCATCTTGCAAAGCAGTTATAAATACGCATTATGAATACAATAAAAGTAAATACTTCCCTTTTGAAAATTGTTGCCCTTCGCCGATGATTTACATTAATGCGAGTTCAGTTGACTGAATCTGATCACTTCAGATATAAACAAGGCTTAAAACCCTGGTCTTTCGCTCAGTATCAACCCTTAGTGTAGAATTGGTACTCCATCAGGCGATAGGAATGCCTATTACATCATGAGACGGAAGACGAAAAGTGCGTGCCCTAGTTATACTTCTGTCTACCCACTCGGAGACAAAGGCGTCCTATATGGTTTTGGGTGTGTAACTCCCTGGCTATTATCTAATCCAGGTCGTAATACAATTTCAAAAATTACCCAAGTGACCCACAAATGATTGTACTACACACCACTAGTACCTATTCACCATCACCAACACCGAGCGCTTGTAACGTGTGCCCTATTGACATGATTACCAACCCCACCACGACCTCACCGTTGTGCCGCCCCCACCTGACCTCCGCCATAGTCAAAACCGCCCAATCACTTCGACGCCACAATGGGATCGATTTAGTGACCCAGTTCGTGTTGTGGTGCTTTTGTGTGTGAAATAAGGATATTGGGTTCGATTCCCGCTCAATGTAAATTAAGTTGGCTCTTGTAGATGTATATCCATTATATGTATACTGTATATCAGTAAAACTTGAAGACTAAAATATACAATCAGATATGGTGTGCAGGTATCTTCAGGTGGATGTTCTAGATGTGTCCTTGGGTATTTTTACAGTTATTCCGGTGTAGTCTGGTATATATACAGAATATTGTATTAAGATAATACTATTAGATAACTCGTGGCGTATAGAGTGGCAATAGCCTATTTGGTTGCGGAACGGACTGCCGAGATGAATGTCCACAGATTCAAAACCCAAGGACACACACCTCTGACTTTATTAAAATTATATGTATATTCTTTGTGAATTATCGCTGGGCTTTAATGGTGAAGGAAAATATCGTGAAGAAAACTGCATACCTGAAAAGTTCTGAATAATAATTTTGAGGGTGTGTGAAGTCTACCAATCCGCATTAGGCCAGCGCGGTGGACTAAGGCCTAATCCCTCTCAGTGGTAGAGGACACCCGTAGCCAGCAGTGGGACGGTCTATAATACAGGGCAGATATTATAACTCGTGGCATATGGACAATGGACGTTTCAATTACTGTCTTTCCGCAACCCGCACACTTCAAGGCGACACTTCTAGGCACATAAAAAGTTCCTTTGCCAGACAAACTATAATAAAACACTAGAGTGAAGAGTTTATTATTTTTTAATCGATCAAGTATGTACCCACATGTGTCTGGTGCCACCGTGCGCCATCACCGAATGTGTTGGCAACCGAACCCTTGTATTAACTGCTTTTTTAGGACAAGGCTTATGTATTCTGTTAGGAAAATCATTTAGAGTGGCTTTTAAACAATAATATTAACCAATTTTAAGTAAATAAACAAATTATAACTAATTACTTCTAACCTAATGAATTTGTCAAGAACTCAAACACGAATAAAAAAGATTATTGAGAACTCGCGAAATGTCAAATACATAACGTGATTATACGATCTACAAAGCCATCTCATAAAATCCACGCTAACTTCACATTAATAATAGCTAATCTCTACTTCCCACTCGTGACTAAACCTATCTCTGAAGTAACAAAACAGTTGGACGTCCGCCATCGAGGAAGTATTGAACTGCACAGATTCGTCCACTTAACCCACTTACATTTACACAAAAACTCGTGTTATGCCAAATATTTTGTAAACATGGTCCTATGAATGTTTTACGATAAAGACGTGTCATGACGGTCGGACCGCGCCTTCAAAAGCGAAAACGTCCTTATACGTCCGTCACCTGATTGGGTGCCTGTTGGTGAATTTTGAATTTTATAATAACTTTTGTAGTTTCTTAAGAGCGAATAGTTTCATATATTACATCTTTTTGGACAAATATAAATTTTAATTATCAAAAGTAATTCGGCCTATCTACGTCACAGCTGTATTGTGTTAGTCGTACAGGTTCCGCAAACTACTATGGTAAAATTGAAAAATGTTAACAACATGTGGGTGGACGGGGTGGTGGTTGTGATGGAAACCGGTAGATTCATTAACCTGCTTTTGCCTTACACTGAAATTGAAAGCTTACACCCAACACACAAAGAACAAAACATAAGTTTTCAGATACTTTTCAATTTTCCTTCCCAGTGAGTATTACTTCGCTTGCTCTCTTGTTATAGCAATTTCCACTGCAAATATAAGAACACAGAGTCCACATTCAAACAGTAGCAAGCTCAAGAGCCATACTTCAATTATTGTCAAGATTTGTAACAACTTGAACTTTAGACGTGTCAATGGAAAATGTGCTTTATATCTACAAAGTATAATTCCATTTGGAATGTTAACACACTGGAACTACGTGTAGCAATGAAAACTGGATTCTATTATTAACTCTATAAAGTGATATTTCAAATGCCGAACAGTTTCCGTGACCATTATGACTTTGAGATTCCTGACATCGCTCTTTCTATTAATCGTAAAGTGTGTACTTCATTTTGTTCCGTCATATTTTATCGTGGTAACTTTCCCCTCGATTGTTCAGTGGCAGTGTGCTTTGTCTGTCCACTGTGTGATACTAATTTCAATCCTTAAGGATAAAAAGTCGAGCAAAACTTTTACGATTATTCATAGGAAATAACACACTTAATTGCTTGTGTTAAGATGTATTTTGTATCCGCCCAGACAGCGACCACCGTACACAAGGTGTTAAAACCCGCCATAATGGTCCACGTAAGTGTGTCTCGTTCCGGGATCAGCCAGTGCATTCAGTTCCAAAAGGCCGGCATAATTGTGGCAACTGTCGAGGGTTAATCATCTCTCACCAGCGGACATTCTATTGGACCACACTCCACTTACCATCAGGTGCAGTAGGATCATTTTATCGTGCCACTATATTATTGCTCGGAATTAAACTTGGTGTCTTATGGGTCTACGGAAACAAGTACTCACTCTGCTAATAATAATAAATAATAATATCAGCCCTGTATTATATACTTGCCCACTGCTGAGCACGGGCCTCTTCTACTACTGAGAGGGATTAGGCCTTAGTCCATCACGCTGGCTTAGTGCGGATTGGTACACTTCACACACCTTCGAAATTCCTATAGAGAACTTCTCAGATGTGCAGGTTTCCTCACGATGTTTTCCTTCACCGTTAAAGCGAAAGATAAATTCACAAAGAATACACACATGATTTTTTTAGAAAAGTCAGAGGTGTGTGCCCTTGGGATTTGAACCTGCGGACATTCGTCTCGGCAGTCCGTTCCACACCCAACTAGGCTATCGCCGCCACTCTGCTAATAGCATAAAAATTTTAGAACAAAGATTGTGCTTTACGGATGTTCTTGAAAGCACACAGTAGCTACCGCAATGTAGACTGTCCGACGTAAAAAAGGAAAAAAAAAACACAATAGAAACAATTCAGTTAGACACGTAGGTGGTCTATAAATAAACCGGCGTGGAGTGAAGCGCTCGCGGTGGCCAAGTGGGTCACCACTCCTCACCAGCGACCGATGGGACGGTGCCAATTAACACCTGAACACTTGCTCACGACGGGAATATCACAACAAGAATATGGGCTTTGATCATGATTAACGATAAAGGAGTTCCTCAGTATGACAAAAAATGTCACCGATTTTTTGTAACATAAACTAAAAATAATTACAAATAACACATAAATCTAGTTATGACATAAGAGTGCAGCTACAGCTGATGCTTATTGCTCCGTTTGTAATTGATAAAACTGGATGCCGCTTCTACTGTTAATATACAATCATTTACAGTCAGTTGTGATAATATTGGACTCATTAAACGGAATAATTAATGTGATGAAGCAAGTACGAAGTCAGCATGCAGCATGGACTTCACTTCTGGAGTATGTGTAGTCATTTTACAAAAATTCTAACATGAATTTTCCTGAAAATAAAAAACGCCCACATCAAGACCTCTTGCAACACTGTTTAAAACTAAGATAAGCAAATCGGGGAGTGTTAGGTCAACACGTGGGTCGTTGACCATTATCGATGACAGTGGACGTGACAGTAAGGCGTGTCACGTCGCCCCGGGACGACGTGTCATCACGACGCAACGGAACGATGTCTACGATTATGTTAAATTGGACAATTTCATTATTATCGCGGTGGTTGATCGGGCACTTTGCTAATTATTAGGGGCAAAGAACTTTGTACGTAAATAAAAGCTATTAATGAATGGTCACGAAAACTGGTGGCGTTATTATTACGATTGTCGAGGGACGCAACGCACCTGGGGCCTTATTCTCTATCCCGCACGTTATTTTAACAGTGCGTAACAAGCACCTAACACAACGCGTCATGTTTAGGACTATAGAAATTTGGCTTACAGAATACCATTCCACGCACATTTCTCGAAGATAACATGACACGGCCGCGTTACGCGTTTACACTATCATACAGAATAAGGGCCCTGGGGCCTTATTCTCTATCCCGCACGTTATTTTAACCGTGCGTAACGAGCACGTAACACAACGCGTCATGTTTAGGACTATAGAAATTTGGCTTACAGAATACCATTCCACGCACATTTCTCGAAGATAACATGACACGGCCGCGTTACGCGTTTACACTATCATACAGAATAAGGGCCCTGGGGCCTTATTCTCTATCCCGCACGTTATTTTAACCGTGCGTAACGAGCACGTAACACAACGCGTCATGTTTAGGACTATAGATATTTGACTTACAGAATACCATTCCACGCACATTTCTCGGAGATAACATGACACGGCCGCGTTACGAGTTTACACTATCATACAGAATAAGGGCCCTGGTTGATTAATATTATATTTAAATTGTTTTGTATTTATTAACAAGCCAAAATACGCCGCGCCAAACTTAATTAAAAAAAAAATAACAGTGCACTACCATACCACGATGTGGGCGGAGTAATATTATGCTTCAATAGAGTAGAAGGCACAGCAGCATTTAACATTGTTAAACTAAATCTATTACCATTAAGCCTGACCCCTCCATAGTAGCAAATAGTAATAAAATATAATGTATATTCAAAACAAATACAAACATGATGGCAAGTCGATAAATCAATACGGCGGGTAGTGCCGCGACGCCGTACACCCGACTCGTTTAGTATCCAATAAATTATACACCATCCGGCTCGAAGGACCGCCGGCAAAGGTCACAGGTCACGTAGGTCCTACCTGCGCCATTAGCGCACCCAGCAATCATTAAACATGTACAGAATGATTAATGAGCCAAAATCAACAGGGATTCGTTTTAGTGTTGACTCTCGGTTTTTAGGTTTGCAGATGGAATGCGGATTTTTACAATTTCCCACCGCGATGGTCGTACTTGGAGTACGCTGGACTAGACTAGGTTCAAGGAATTTTACTCTTTAACTACAATAACACAGACACATAAAATAATGATAAATACTATGTTCTTGATTGGTAGGATACTTTTTTATTATTTACTTTTACAATGACAATAAAACTGCGCATATTGCGTTGATAAAAATGCAGTTTTAAATAAATGTTCATTTGTCGTTCATATTCAAGATATTGATCCTTGCTATTCAATTGCGTTCTTGCTATATAAATAAATAAGATTATAAATGAAACTACCTCTCTATCGACATAGTTTTCATCGTCATCGACGACATAAATATCAAAGCAAATACTTGGAATCATTTAGCCAGCTTTTAATTTCACAATTTGAGACGCTACAGACCCCTTAGGAAAACTCTTCAATACTCCTTCAATAGCAGCAAAGTTTAACGCAACTTAATACTTTCAATGAACTGTCGGTTTGCGGTCACCCTTAACAGACAATATTGAACATGCGACGCGGCTCCATTCTCACCTTGCAGACAATAAATAAATCACCAGGTTACATGACAAAAAGCCAGTGAGTACTTGTTGCGCGATGTGCGTGTGTAGTGACAGTCGACGTATCATATCACTAGGCGTGATGAATTACTGTTTGCGGTACAATCGACACGGCGCCGCGCCGGCTGCCCGAGTACCGTCAGTTTTGATTAATGTTGGACTGATATTTTGAGTTGGCCAAGTTCGATTTATTCCAAGACAGATTTATACAAGCAATTTTAGGTCATGTCAAATATTTGAATTAAAAACGACAATATATGAATTTGTATATATCGACGTATGTACAGACATCTCGAAGTTGTTTTTACGTCTCTGAATTAAACATGCCAATGACTAATAGAATAATAGAAAAGTACAGTTATGTATGATCACCAAGTACCGCACAATCAAACTGTAAGCAATTATAATTGAAGTGATATAAAACAGCATTGTCATTTTCTATATCAGTCCAGATGGGAAGTTGACCGTGAGAAATTACTTTTGTTTTGATAACACGCAAACCGACTACCACACTTTTATAACGGATAGCTAAACGTAAATATTTACGTTTAAACAAATACTTATATCGAGATTTATTACCATACTTATTGAACTCTTGCTGTTATTTTTATACAGTAATGAGGCTAGCAGGGCGTTTGCCCGATAGTTAAACAACCCCATAAACAGTAAGAAACTCACAACATATTACTATTGATTTCGAAGTATCGCCGATACAGCATACCCTTCTTCACAACAAAGAACAATATGTTAAATAAGTCAGACCCAGTAATTACCCCAGCCTTTCATCCGGCAGAGATAATGTAATGACATATGTTTTGCTAAATTTAGCATGTTAAGGTGACCGATAGAGACTCCATATAAGTACAGCGTAACTAAATGTCGATTAAAAATACGCCGTGTCCTTCAACCGTCAACTGTCACCAGAATCATAATAATTGGATTTATATCGACTGACTCGGCAATACAAGACTACTCACAAGGAGACAACATGACGAAGGTTTTATCTAACAGTATCTATCGAGTTCAGTCAGTAAATGAGGCCCTCGTTTTGAATCAGGCTCAGGTGGAACCTGAGACAATTCCACCTGACGGACATTGAGCTAGTGGAATTTTTGGTCATGCTTCGGGCACGGATAGCTAGAGTGTATAAGTAATGTGGGACTTCTTTTTTATAGGTATACTTAGTATATAAATTGTATCTGCTTTTGTTTTATGTACCTATTAGCTATGATTTATGAATCGTATATTACTCTAAATTATTTAATGTTCCGTGTGCTATCTGTTTGCCATCTGGTCCTGGGTCAAAAGGCCAAATAATTTTTCTTCCTTTTCATCTGGTACGTACAATACTTCTGGCCAACCAGAAGAACACAAGTAAATGAACATGTATGTTGTATATGGTACAGTAAAAAGGTGCCAATACAAAAGTTCTAGACAATGATAAAAACATCAAAGTGCGATCAATACAATAATTGGTTTGGCCTTGACCAGTGCCGGGCGCCGCATTACAATTTAATTCCGCCGTTGGTGCAGGACTGAATAGTCGGTACATATACATATTACTTATTACCCATTTTAAAAAACTTTCCAAGTTGACTGGATAATATCTTAGAACCCGATTAGGTAGATACGATTATATAGTTTTTTTTTTGAGGACTCAGCAAAGGGATTATTCGTTTTTTTTCACTAAGCATTGGGCATCTACTCTTGTATTTCAATGTCAAGATGTTTTATTAAACTAATATAATGACTGATTTTTACTTAACTTCACAGCTCAAGACTTGTAGATGCGTGCTGGACAAAAGTGCCGAGTGCAGTTTCAATAGTTCGCAATTCAAAATCACAGTCCAACCGTTAATTTTACCGTCAGTAAGCGAATCGTTCTCATCATTAAGTCTTCAAGCCACATGTCAGTCCGTACTGACAGCATGCGCGGTGCCGTATCATGCACGGGAGTGCATAGCGTGCGACACGCGACGCGGGCGCACCGCTGCGCCGTGTCAACGCACACAATGCGTAGCAGTAACCAGTTAGTATTACGCGCTAATTACTGCTGCACATTCCCACAACATTGTATTACCATGTCAATATGTGAGAAGAGAAAATACAAATTAATGATAGGTTTAAAAGCGGTAGTTGAAGACATTTTTATTTTGTTCCGTTTTGTTTAGAAGCATGAGGGCCATCCGGGGCAGAACCAGAGTCTAGTAGAAAATGTTTTATGCGTTATGTTCCGTGAAATTTCCGGGAATCCATTAATTCTCTCATTGATTGATGATATCATTGATAGACTGCCAAGATATTCATCAAACGGCTGTATCGCAATTTGATACTAATGTTACCTCCTATCCAGTTTCGTAAAAACATACACACAAAAGAGGCTAACTCTCATATCAAAATTTAAAAAGGATATGCATTACCCTCGTATTTGCCATTTTAGTTCAAAAACCTAGTAACAAATAAATCTTTACAAGTCGAGCTATATACTAAATGCACAGTACAGCGAGTAAAGACGCTAGTAAAGGCAGAGGCACGCTATCGATCGGCTATAGACATCCAGTACACAGTGCTTTGAACTCTGCCGCACTGCTGTCACATGTAATTGCTCTCCGGGCGCACTGAAACGGATATGTCTTCGCCAAAAGTCCTTTATACATCATTCTGAACAGCGCTTAGGGCATTAAGCTGTTAAAACGTATATTGAACTGTTCCAGAAATGCAATCGTTTTTAGTCAAAGCTCAATATATACCCACATAGTATTATAATGAAATTAAAACCGTACAATGATTCCAATCTATTTCTATCGATGTCAGAGTAATAAAGGCTATAGTATATTTCAGTTCTTTGATTTTTTTGTCGCGAAAACACTTTCAAGAATGCGAAACCGCTATCAAACTATTTACAAATATAGTTATTGGTTTGAGATAAGATTATAGGCGCTCTCTTGTACTTGTTATGCCGGCCTAGCATGCGCACGACGACAAAATTTTGTCGACACTTTTTCTCGTGATTTTGTCGTTTATCTCTATATGTCTACCGACACTAACATGCGCGCTCATTTTCTCGACTTGTCACGAGAAAAGTAGAGAAAAAATTAATGTTTTATTAATCTGTGGTATTTTTGTCTACAAACCCTAACATGAGCAAATAATTTTATCGTTTTTTGACACATGTAAACGAGATATTTGTCTTCTTTGATATTGTACGAAGAGATAAACCGAGAAAATTATCAATTTAATTTATTCGTTAAAACGCGATGGTGGTATCTTACTATAGTAAAATAATATCGATATACGACAAACGAGAGGCGTGTAAAGTGGAAAGAAGACATATTATACTTAATTGATTTATGATATCCCTTTGCTACAAAACGAATGGCATTGTATATTAAAGAAAAGTTTGCTCCCGATTTGGAGTCTCAAGCCAAAGGCATAGCCGTCCGTTTAAAGGTAATTGAATATATTTATTACATACTTAATTACATAAGTAGCTGAGTTTAATATCAATTGAAGTATTTTGATTTATAGATAATGGAATCATTTTTATTTTTTTTAGGTGAGACTCGTGAATTTTACGTGCAAGGTATGTTAGGGCTCTTAGATTGTACCCATATAAAAATATTACCTCCTAATGAGCCACAAAGTGCACAATATCAAAAAATGACCAAAGATGCCTGCGACACCAAGGTTCAACTGGTAACGTACTATTAATTAATTATTAGAGTTAATAGAAATAAAAATGAATGTACTTTGAGAAATATCTTCACAATTAATACATAGCGTGTTACCTTTCATAAAAATGAAATTAGTGTGCCAACTAATGAGGTAATAAGAGCTATTTAATCAGATTAATTGCAGTTTTAATTTTGTTTATTTTAATACTACAAATACAAATGAGTAACTTGTTTTACCATAATGTTTTGCAAAACTAGTACTACCATGTTAATGTAGTAATTTACTAGTAATGTTACCAAACAAATGTCACATTATGGATTCAAACACCAAAACTCTTAATGTATTCACATTAAGAGTTTTGGCCAGGTATCGGAGAAGATACTATTACTATGCAACTTAACAATATGAACAAACAATATCTTGCTTTATTTCTTTATTAAAAACTTCATTTACACTGATTGTATACTGATGGACATAACAATAATGGATATATGGTTATACACTGTTTCAAATAGTTGTTTGACTATATTATTTTACCACTGGTACAACTTCACATTATATTACTATTGTTAAGTAACTGTAGGTAATGCAGTATTTTATGTTACAGTGTTCCAATGGAGGAAACTATTATAAATGACCATCATATGTGAGAAGAACCTGTACAATTATCAGTACCTGCAAGTGTCTCACAAGCAGGATGACCTCAATTATAATAAATAGATATTTTTCTATGTAAATAATGTATATTTTATTATATTCACATTTTAAATATCAAGATAGTTTTCATTATTACAACAAAATCTTCTACACAAATTTAGGCAACAATAGAATATTTCATAATAACTTGTTATACAACAAAATTCCTACAATTACTGTAATGAAATACTATGAACACTTACAAGAAACAGAAATTGCACTCTCAAGTAATTGCTGCAGTTTACTTATATTATTAATTTCCTAAACCAACAGAACAAGAACACAACAGAACAGAACCAAATTTCCTAACATACAGATGTTTTATCTAGTGTATAAATAAAGATACCTAACGAAATATATAAGTATACATGATATTAAGTATTTAAAAATGTAGTTTTTCTTAAAAAACTGGTTATAAAAATACATATTTTCATTAAAGTATTAAGTTCAAACCGAGCAACTAAAAAAACTTTTTTTGGGAGTAGTATTTGGTAAGCTCTTCAACATGGTGTTGACTGCTGGGCTGGGGACATTCCAATGAATGTAGAGGCACTTGATTCACGGAACTAAAACAAAAAGAAAATATATACTTACTTCATATTTTAATAAACACTAATACTAAAAACATCAATTACCATCGAATAAGAACAAACTTGAGCTTTGTGGCTGCAAAGTTCAACTTACAACATTGGTGTTTTGCTAATAAGGTTATTGTTTCACTACATATACTTACATCAATTGGGTATTTTGTGAGGCCCAAAGCCACAGCCATCTCCTTCCCGATTGGACTACTGATTCCATTAGGCATTATGGTACATCGTTCTCACGGCGGGGCGTAGTCACCCGAGGTAAAGTCCGGCTTGGGCACCATATACTCGTACAAATAATTGTCTTATTAGATTTTATTTGATTTGTGTCTTGTTACTTCGTACTCCAAAATAGGGCGGAGCTGTTATTTTGTGTTAAAATCCTTATTATATTGTACAACATTATTATTAATTTTGAATTTGTTTACTTATTTACGTTTTTATTTACATTATGCTCTTTGTTATGACATAAACTGTCACATAAAACGTCAAAAAACCTAATTGGATCATAGATCTATAAAAATTGAATGAACTAAAACCATTGTAGCTATATTAGAAAATAAAATGTTTAGAATATATATTTCAATGGGCAACATCGGTTTGTCTTCACGAGTAAACTTATGTCTTCAACGAGGAATTTGTCGATCGTGGTGCGCATGTTAGAGAAAACGAGATATTTATCGACATCGACAATTTGTCTACTCTCGTTCTCGAGATATCTCGTGATGCGCATGCTAGGCCGGCTGGGCTAGGTTTGTTTATCAGGCGCTACTATTATCTAGCTACTGCAAGTAACATAACCGCAAACATTTACTTTGTTGTAGATTTGTAACTATAATTGTTTTGTAAGCCGCAATCGATAGAACATAATTGAGAAGACGCACTTAATATCTCTCTAATTAGTCTTGGTTGTATTGGGTGATATATTCATAATAATTATATGTTAAAATGACGCATATGCAAGATTTTAGTAACCTAAGATAAAATGTCGTAACGCGTAGGTAATGCACCGCAATATTTCGACAGGCTAATTATTCATCATGTTACCAACACTTCTTACAGTTTAGGCAATTAAAAGTATTAGGTACTGTTTGAATTGAAAGTATTATACACTAACGAGTAACGTGTATTTAATTTTTCTGCTATTACATAATTGAATACGGCTATCAAATCGCCAATATATTTAGATTCTTATTTGAATATTCGTGTTTTGTCATGGACGTCGTTCGAAGTTGCAGCTAGTTGTAATACATGACTATATTTAATATATTTCTGTTAAAATCAATAACTAACCGAGCATCTCCATTTGTATGAACGAACGTCTATAGACGTTCTCTTATATTTACACAAAAAATCCCATTAAAATTCACAAAAATACTTTCAAATTAATGTCTGTCGGACATGCAAACTATAAATTCGTGATACGTTACCACCGGTCACAATCAGCAGTCACGTTCGGACGCGACCGGCCGACGTGTGATCGCGTGTCTGGGCTGCGAAAACGTGCGCGTGCTGTTTGCATACTGTGCATTTTGTGTGTGGCCTTGGCACACGCACGAGCCAATTTTTTATGTAATAGATTTGACCCGCGAAGTATAGTAAAATTAACAAGTTATTCGGTGCTGTATTTTGTGGGATGAAAAGATTGAAGTCTTTTATAATGTTGGCAAACAAGTTGGTTGGTAACGTGATGGTATCGCCTGTAGTAAGCCAGTATCGACATATTGTGCCGACATGGATGCTACAGATGAAACTAACTACCTCACTAATCTCGACTCAACTTTCCAAGGATGTTTTAAAGTGAAATAGTAAATAATTTGCTAATATTAAGTTATCTACGACTAAAAATTCCAAATTTTAATTCCGAGGCTTTAAGATGTTCGTTTTCATGTCGCTATTTCTCTGAGACAAACTAATTCGAATCTATTCAATCATAAGTATAAAAGTTTGGATCGTCAGACGTATTGCAACAAATGGGCAATATACATAGGTATATTTAGTTCCATTCAACATCAAATAATTTATTACTTGATTGGACGTGTAATGACGTTTTGTGGTTTTCAAACGATTTATATTATTCATATATCATACTAGCTTTATCAAGAACAATAATTTCGTGGTTGTTTTAAAAACAATCTACATATACTATCAAGTTTCTCTAACAGAAATATCTCCTTACATTCAAATCTCATCATCATAAATCTAGAATCCTTTAGGCACGTATCGAATCTAGCCGTTGGCGGTGTTTGCGTCCTCGTCTCTCGTGTGATGCGTGAACGAGACGGCATCTGTCTCTGGCAGGCGCAGTGGGTGCGGTGTGAGCGGCGGCCAATCGATACTGGATGTCGCGACTCGCGGCGCACGGTGTGTAACGCACCCGGAATCGTACTGGGAAGTGGCAACTGGGAATATATTTTCCAGCCTTCATGCGGATGATAAAGTTAGATCGCAAGTTCGATGCGCATGGGGACATTTTTTCTCATACGGAATTTTTAAAGACTAGTTATGATAGAGATCTTATAATTTCTTAAACATTGGTGCTACAATATATGACAAGACTTGTATCAATATGAGTTACTATTTGCTATCCTTCAACAATTACGTTAAAAAGCTGAAAAATTATAGATGATTTATTTGATTTTAAATGATCATCGATGAACTCTCACAATGTCAGAAAAATTGGCACAAGCATTGGGAAGAAACATCCAGAAGTGACCAGTCTACGAGATGGTTCTCTATAAGAATTTCGAATGAAAGTATTCCATCCCTTATTTGACAAGTATGATGAACCAAATCGCTATTCTCATTAGTAAAGATTCATTCTCAGCATGTGCCTAACATTCTCAAACAGTCTTCGCTCAAGACTGAAAGAAAAAGAGTTGATATAAGCCGACGTCGATGTGGCGCAGTACCACTGACCCACTTGAACAAATCCTCCGCACCGTCTCCGCAGCAGGGTCAAGGAGGTTCTAGAAGCAGCCAGGTCGACTAACGACGATGAGGTCACTGGGTCACGTCTGTTTGGGCAAAGTCTTAGGCACAAGTATACATTATTAATAGCAGACCTGTACTGTCCCATTGCTGAATACTGGCATCTTCTACTATTGAGAAGGTTTTAGGCTTTAGTCCACCACGCTGACCAAGTATATAGGGGAAATATTATGATTTTTAAAAACTATCCCGTTCTCACACCAAGCTATCTAGGTTACAGAGGGTCAAAACTTGACGAGTCTATGGGAACACTATTCTTCACCCCCAAAGTTAGTAAGTAGAAAAAAAGGGAAGAGTTGGAATACAATTTTAATTTTTAAATTCAACCTTATTAAAAGGGGCGAAAGAATCATTTATGAATAACACCGACCAGTTCCAGACCATTTCATCATCAGACCGTGTCGACAACAGCGGTAAACACCAGATACATGCTAAGCTAACGCTTGTGATACGCGTTATCACGAGTACAGATGTAATTGCGCCTTCCACTCGAGATTACTACCCGCCGGGTGATAACAAGCATCTTATTCTACTGATATCAACAAATCTAGACTAAATTTGTTTGTAATGACGATGTAGGACGTTTGCAGATAGTGTTTCTCGCGAACGTATCGTTATGTTTAGTGACAGCGTAGCAAATGGGCTGTGGAGCGAAAGGTTCATGGATCAATTCTCAGGCATTGCTTGGTGATGCTTAGTTCTTGTACTTATTCCATAGCTCTGTGGCGTGTGGGACTTCCGTGAATTAGTACCTTTTTCACCTTGAAGAGCTTCTATCTTTTAGGGAGCTTAGGCGATCCTGTTTCTTCTTGCGATGTGGGTTAAACTCCGCGATGACCTCGACACATATGTCAGAAGTATCATAAGATATTACCTTCCAATTGCTATTCGTTGGATTATAGGTATGCATACCTCGCTGAAGAAACTATATTCAGTCGCCTTTACATATTTATACCTTTATGTTATACCAAAAACAAAAACACTGTAGCAGTGTAGGTACTTAAGATTAAAAACAATGTAGGTAGAGAGGAGGCACAAATGGCGGTCTTATCGCTTGAGACAATCTCTTAGATGGAATAAGCGAAAATAACATAAGAGTGACCTCTTATGTTATTTTTGCTAGTGCGTAAATGTTTATTTTTTCAATATTATTTGTTATAATAAAAAAAAAAATGCAAAATATACAATGTTATCATAACACACCCAACTAAATTTCCTCTGATGAGTAATGGCTAATTCAAATATTTCAAAGTGCGATAAGTCATGTTCACACTGTCCAAACACAGAGCCCCAGTGTGGGCGCGCCCGCATCGCACGTCCTTAATATTGATCTATACTCTATAGTAGTTAGATGCCGCCGCAACCATAGTGATCTACAGTAATCAGACGCCATCAAATTAGGAACTGACATTCGTTGAAACGTGGAAAATTAATTCCGTTCTCACGGCCGTTTACTTAAACGATCTCAATCTTAATCCTCGATCCGATCATGAGAATAAACCAATCAAAACAAGTCTCCAAAACATCTGTGTTCTGATTGGTCTATTTTCGCAATGGCTAAAAAATCGATTGGAATCGTTTATTACAAAGGCGACAAGTATATATAGAAATATATTTTTATTTAAATTAAATATTTATATAACTTTTTGTCTTTATCTATAGTCTGTATAAAGTAAATATAAGTATCGGGGCATCGAAAATGTAACCAAATATCTTGGTAGCTTTCAAAGAATTCCTTTATAAGAATCTAATTACACCTGTATCAGATCATTAGTAAACTAAAAAAGTTATAACTATGTATAGTGTAATTATTACATAGGAAGTTCTCTTTCGGAATAATACAGCATGACTATACGACATATGTGACAGTACACCAAACTCGACAGAAACATTATTAAATACTTGATACGTGGTCCCGGGTACAACGCTTTGCCTCTCCAAACACCCACAACACTTCACCCGGAACAAAACATGTAAAACACAAGCCCCTGGTACGGAAATGGAATCCCGATTCATTGCCATCCACCAGCTCGCACTCGCTGTGCCGCGGAGGTCGACAGGCAAATACATTTCCCTATCAATTTATCATAATTACATACCGAAGTAGTAAGTCGAAAAACTTTCTTAAAATTACTGTTGCCAATTTTAAATGTATATATTAAAATTCCATGTAACCAAGTGTTAATGTTATGTTTTATATATCTTAGTAATTATAGATAAGTAACTTAAAATAGTAAGATAATATAAAAATGAATTCCTATTTCCCTTAATCACGCCATCACGCGTGAACGGCTGGACCGATTTCACTATTAATTTTTTTTGTTGCTATGTTTGGTATTGTCAGGAGAAGGTTCTTATGGAAGAAAAAAAAATGGCGTTGAAAATTAGAAAACTTAACGAAAATATTAATCTATACTATTATATAAAGCTGAAGAGTTTGTTTGTTTGTTTGTTTGTTTGAACGCGCTAATCTCAGGAACTACCGGTCCAAACTGAAAAATTCTTTTTGCGTTGGATAGCCCTTTGTTCGTGGAGTGCTATAGGCTATATATCATCACGCTATACCCAATAGGAGCGGGGCAGTAATGGCTAATCTCAGGAACTACCGGTCCAAACTGAAAAAATATTTTTGCGTTGGATAGCCCTTTGTTCGTGGAGTGCTATAGGCTATATATCATCACGCTATACCCAATAGGAGCGGGGCAGTAATGGCTAATCTCAGGAACTACCGGTCCAAACTGAAAAATTCTTTTTGCGTTGGATAGCCCTTTGTTCGTGGAGAGCTATAGGCTATATATCATCACGCTATATTCAATAGGAGCGGAGCAGTAATGGCTAATCTCAGGAACTACCGATTCGAACTGAAAAAATATTTTTGTGTTGAATAGTTCTTTGTTTGTGGAGTGCTCAAAGTTATATATCATCACGCTATGACCAATAGGAGCGGAGCAGTAATGGCTAATCTCAGGAACTACCGGTTTGAACTGAAAAAATCTTTTTTGTGTTGGATAGCCCTTTGTTCCTGGAGTGCTTTAGGCTATATATCATCATGCTATAACCAATAGGAGCGGAGCAGTAATGAAACATGTTGCAAAAACGGGGAAAATTATGAGTTTTGAGAGCTTCCGTTGCCTGCGCTGCGTAAACGGTTAAATTTATGCAACAATGATGTATGACGGGATTGTTTCACTTAAAAAGTTCTAAATAATATAACAAAGCCCCCGCTGCATCTGTCTGCCTTAACGTGTTAAACTCAAAAACTACCTAACGTATTAAGATGAAATTTGGTATGGAGACAGTTTGAGACCCTGGGAAGAACAAAGGCTCCCGGGAAACTACTATTTTTATAACGTAAAACTTTAGCCTGAAAAACTTTATAACGCGGGCGGAGCCGCGAGCAAAAGCTAGTTTTATATAAGCGTCAGTGGTTTGAAATAACTGTCGGCGATCGACAGAATGCGCGCTGCAAATTCATAGTTAAGTCGGGACAACGTCTGTCGGGTCAACTAGTAGTAAGATAATTTTACATTAATCCGTTAAGATACATTTGAAGTTTATCTTTACCCTCTGATATCGTAGCTCATTGAAAAATAGACCCAACTGAATGTAGTAATATCTATTTAAAAGCTAATTTAATGTCTTCAAGAACATGAAAGCGAGACTAACCCGAAATCCTTCTCCCCTAACACAACTCATTTCACTATTTATATTTCAAGTTATGTTTCTTATTATTATCAAAATCAATAATTTCTAAGTTATTACACAGTGATGCTGACGTAGCAAACGAAATATCCACGTAGGCGTTGACTTACCATACTGATCTATTTTTGAACATTTATGGGAGATATTCAAGACTGATCCAAACTAACCAGTCTATGAATAATGCGGTTAATTTCATTGATAAGGTCACACTTTAATGTATATTCAATATTGTCTATTTTGCGTCAAGTGTGGGTGGCATTTCGTTAGACCTGTGAATCTTACTAGAATAGGATGTTCTAACATTCGATTTAAATTAAAACATACTGAAAACATATGATTATTTGTACCAATTTTGAATTTAGGGATCGTCTTTTTGGATCCGGTAATGGTTTTTATAGGCTTTTCTAACACAACTCACAAAAATATTCGATGTCAGACATGGGATCAATCGGAAAAACCACGCGCAATTAATTTTGCATCCTGCAACATGCCTAACAACGTATGTTGTGCCGACCCCATATTATACAGGGATAACGGCAGCGGAAAAAGGAATATTAAGACCACAAAATTGTTAAATTGTGGCGGAACAATTAGTATCCTCACCGTCATCTCGTCAACATCAATAGAACTACGAGAAGACCTGTGTGGTATTGACACAACTGTAGTGATTTATTGCATAGCAATCACGCCAGATGGCGATAAACGATCCTGGATTACGATTGCATAATTTGCGCGACGTGCAGCATTATACCACCTCGGAATAGGAACCGTGGGAGCTGGAGGAGGAGGCCGTTTGAGCAGCTTTGAGATTAACCCGAGACCCGCGGCCCGTAATGTAGGAAGAATTTTATATGACCAGAGAACGCAATTAAAAAAAAATCCTACAAAGTTTGAAGTGCTGTCCGTCGCGGGAAGAACAAGCGGTCTCAAAACTCGCCCTTTTTTAATAAATGGATTTTTATATCATCTCAGAACACCCTGTATCACAAATGCGAAAGTTGTACAATAGTTGTGCAACGGCAGCAATATAGCTGGTCATGTTAGGATGAAATCAGACGGCCTGCAGCTGGTATTAAACAAATTTTAACTAAATATGGCGCCTAGACCGAGGTCCGTATTAGTAAATCGAGTCTATTTAAGCTGACTAGTTGGACACCATCAAACGACGAGTACACGAATTTAACAAGGCCAAAATTTATGCGATTGCAAAAGTTAAATTTCAGATTTATGATATGCAATGACGATTCGTATTTTTTTTTGTGGCGAAAGTGCTGCAAATTTGACGAGAGGCTCTGCAAACGGTTTACAAGCTTACATCGGTTTAATCACTGCCACACCCTGGGAACTCTTTCCTGGACTGTTACGATGACGTGTAACGAAGGATTAGAGAGGTTCTCAGGTAGAAAGAATAGGCACAATGTGTTGTATGTAACACTACGGGTCGAGAATTAGGTGCTCTATAATACTAACCACCATCTTTAGTTAAATTCTTGATACAATCGGGTAGTCCGGCTGATACATACCTGCACGTGCATCAATAAAAGAGAATCAATTTTGACGACATTACTACACACGCCATGCATCCCGCGGCGAGGTCGCGCCCACAGACCGCGCCATACTCGGAGCGACCTTGGACCTTCGGCGTGGGCGGCAGGAACCCAGCCATAACGCACCGAGTTATGATGCATTGTTTACCCCACTTAACAAACAAAGCGATCGCGTTACCGAGCAATGCGTGCATAAGATTTGGCGTTTATTATACTCGAAGGGATAGGCAGAGATAGAACTATACATATTATATGCTGATGGTAGGGTATTTTTTATGTCAGATAGCGACCACCGTACACGAGTTGTTAAAACCCGCTACAATGGCCCACGTAAGTGTGTTGCGTTCCGGGATCAGCCTATATCCGGTTCCAACATAATTCCAGCCAGCATAATTGTGGCGACCGCTGAGGGATAATCATCTATCGTCAGTCGACTCAATCCGGACCTCACTCCACTTACCATCAGGTGCAGTTGGGTCAATGTGCTGTGCACGTACAAAAACAAACTAGTAGTTAGTTGCAGCATTCATCAGTTGGTCGTCTATTGCTGCTATAGGCAAAGATTTAGTAGGTACAGTCAGCAACAGAAGTCGTTGAACATTATTTGTTTCCAATATTTCCTAATCATTATCATTTACCATAAGTTACTGACTATTTAAAGACAAAACAACTTGTCATAATTGAACTACAAAAGTAGCTGAACGCTGTCAAACCATTCACTGGTAAACATTACTAGCGACAATTATTTATGATCTGTAGTAAATACAAATGTGGCTGAAATTAGCAAATTCTTTATTTTATATACAAGCTTTTTTTTTCAACAGTCCAGAATTTCAATTAAATTGTTATTCTATAACATACTAGCTTTGGCTCGCTACTCCGCCTGCGTGAAAATGTTTTTCAAGGACTAAAGTCTTGCTTTATATTTACCCGGGATAGAAAGTAGCATATAGCGCTTAAGAGTAATGTAGTGTGAAACAACAAACGTACTTTTCGTATTATTAATATATTATATCAGTTAGGAAATACAGTTTTTTACTTTTACAAATTATTTTTCATTCTAAAAACAAAAAGAAAAACTTAGGTTGTCACGGTGTGACTTTCTTCCTCTCCAGCCAGACTGCCAGTGTAGTCGGATATCTCCAAAAAGGCCCGAAGCCATCGGCTAGTACAGCGGCGCGTAACATCGGCCATCCTGCAAAGTGAATACCCATAAGGTATTCACAAAAATAAATTAGAGAATGTACAACTGACTCTGTTACCTTCAGTTCAAAGATTTTACTAGTAAATTACTAACTATTTCGGACAGATTAACTTTCTAATAAATCAATCAAATCTTGCGTTTCCACAATATCTTTATCGCTATCAGCAGAATCTGTGTCATAGTTTACAGAGCTTTTATACAGCCGCAATGCTTCTGCAGGTACCATTGCAACAAATTTTTTATATCCTTTCATACCTTTTATACTGCGGATCTCATATCGATCATTAAGACAAACTTTGACTATTTTATAAGGACCAGCATACAACTTATCTATTTTACGGTTAACTCCCGTCTCAGTATTTGTATACGCATTATTCCAAAGTACTAAATCCCCTTTTTGATATTTCTTTGCTTCCTTTCTATCTTCATTACACTTAGTAGCCATATACTTTTGTTTTTTCTTTATATTTGCGCTTGCTTTCACTCGCTTTTCTTTACAATCAATTTCTGGTTCTTTTCCTGTCATTTCAGGTACCAAAGTCTTCTTATGAGCAAACATAAGCTCATACGGAGTAAATTTGGTGGTATCATGTACTGTAAAATTCATTCCCATTGCAATTTCAGGTATTGCTTCGTCCCATGTAGTCTGTTCTTGGTTAGTAGTACGCAGTGCATTTAACAACGTCCGATTTACCCGCTCAACTTGTCCGTTGGCACGTGGTACAGCAATAGCATTCAAAGTATGATGAATTTTATGTTTCATACAAAATTCCTTAAAATAACGGCTTGTAAAAGATAGTCCTCTATCTGAAATTATCCGGTTTGGATAGCCAATCATAGCAAAAATCTCTCGTAATATGGAAATAGTTTCTGTAGAACGAAGACTTTTAGTAGGTTTGATTACAACATATTTAGTAAAGGAGTCTATAATCACCACTACATATTGACTTCCCTTCCTAGACTTAGGAAATGGTCCCATGTGATCTATATGCACCGTATGCATCGGCTCATCTGGTTTGGTAATGGGATAAATCTTGCCGGACACTTTGCCGTAATTCCCTTTCTTGAATAAACATTCTAAACAGGCTTCCACGTATTTTTTAATGAACCGAGTCATACGTGAAAACCAGTAATCTGCCTTAATTACCTCTTCAGTTTTTTTTAATCCTACATGACCTATATCATCGTGGAACATCTTCATTATACGCCATCGAGCAGCTTTCGGTACAACTAAACGTTCTCCATAAAGAGTTTTCCGATAAATTCGATGATTCTGAATACAAAAGTTGTTTTTAACATCATTATTAAAATTTCCGCTTATTAGTTGGTTGTAAATAGATTGCAATTGTTCGTCTTGAAGTTGTGCCGTCAGAAACCAATCTTCTAAGTTTTCAACATTTAAAATATTGCGAACTGGATTGCGGCTTAATGCGTCCACATGACGCATATTTGTTCCTGATCGATAAACAACTTCCATATCATAATCTTGTATCTGAAGCCACCACCGAGCAATTCTGGGAACTAAATCTTTTTTTGTAAATGTGCTTCTCACTGCTGAACAGTCTGTTACAACTTTGAAATGTATACCAGTAATGTAAATCCGGAAGCGCTTCAAAGACTCAACCACAGCCAACGTTTCTAATTCATAGCTATGATAGTTCATTTCTTCTTTAGTTGTGACTCTACTAAAATAATAAACAGGCTTAAATTCCTTATCCGTTTGTTTCTGAAGAAGAATACCAGCTATGCCCATTTTTGAAGCATCTGTATGTATTTCTGTTTCATGAGCGATATTATATAAGGCTAAGACAGGTTTGTTAACCAGTAATGATTTTAATTCAGAGAAAGCGTCCTTTTGCTCTCGTTCCCACATCCAAGACGCGTTCTTTTTCGTCAATTTAGTTAACGATCTTGCAATGATAGCGAAATTTTTAATAAATTTGCGAAAATATGAGCATAATCCAATGAACTGCCGTACTTGGTGAACATTTTTAGGTGTTGGAAAATTATTTACAGCATCTAATTTTCGTTCGCCGGGCCGAATTCCATCAGGTGTCACAACATAACCCAAATAGTTTACTTCCGACTTCAAAAATGCACACTTCCTTAGGTTCAATTTTAGATTAGCCTGCCTCATAAGCTGCAACACCTTCTCCAAAGTTTTGAGTCCCATATTTACATCTAAGCACGGTATTAATAAGTCATCCATAAAAGTTAATACCTCCTCATAACGCAATGAGCCCAGTAATTTATATATAGTTCGCTGAAATACTGCGGGAGCATTTGCAAGTCCAAACGGAACTCGGGTATATTCCCATTGCCCATCAGGTGTAATGAATGCTGTGAACTTAGTCGAATCGCCACGAAGCGGTATTTGGTGATAACCTTGCGCCAAATCTAAACTAGTAAAAAGGCATTTTCCAGCTAATTTATTTAATTGGTCATCGATGTGAGGCAAAGGAAACCTATCCTTGATTGTTATAGCGTTTAAAGCCCGGTAATCCACACAGAGCCGACTATCACCATTCTTCTTCTTGACTAAAATCACTGGCGAAGCGTAATTAGAATGAGACTCCTTAATTATACCAGCATTCAATAAATCCTTTACCTTTGCTCTGACAATTTCTAGTTCCTGCGGTGCAAGTCTATACGGTTTATGAAAAACAGGTATCTTTGAAGTCAATTGAATTTCCATTTCAGACAAAGTTGTAGATCCAAGGTCATTTGTATCAGCAGCAAAACAATCATGATATTTAACTAATAACTCGAATAGTTTATATTTATCAGAATTTGATAACTCCCCTATATCTATTTCCGATAACAGCATATTACCAATCTCACGGCCACCCATTTGTTTTAAGGTATGCTCTAACGTAAGCGCTGGCACGTTGTTTACTTGAATTACTTTGTTAGATAAAGCATTAGGTTCTAATCCATCAGGCAGCTGAGAACACGCATAACAAAACATGATTGAAGGGATAGTTTTTTCTTTACTAGTAAACAGTTTCAACTAGGTAGTTCAGCCATAACTACGATGTACTAATAAAGTTTATTCATAATATGACGTACTTTTGCATACATTAAAATTAAATATCAACTTAGTAACAGAATAACAGAATCAGATCAGTAACATTTTTTTTTTTAAACAGATTCAGACAGAGTAATTAATTAACAAATCAGAATTGCAAAATCGGACAGAATCAGACAGAATCAGACAGAATATAAAACTTAGATCATATGCAGATGCAGACAGAATAATTTTCCATAATCAGTTATATCAGAAGGCTCAAAGCTACAGACAGATTAAATAATTTAACAGTTACGCACCTCAACTTTGTCCGCTTGAAGTTTTGTACCATCAATTTTGCCTTCACAATTAGTCTCCAATGATCTGGCCTCTATTAGATCACATGGTACTGCGCGGCTAATTAAATCGTCTTTCTTCCAGAATATTTTTTCTTGACCCAAGTTGTAAATACGGATATAACCCTTTAGTCCCGTAAGCAGAGCAGCAGGCACAGCAAAATTCTTGTTATTTAAATCGTAGAATCGTGGTAGTGTATAGACATCGACTTCAGTGGCATTTCCTAGAATATTTACTTCAACAAATGCTGACGCTTTAGGTGGTAACTCAACGTCTGAGAAAGCGGTAACTTTAAATTTGGCATTTAACAATTCATTGTTAACCTCGATTTCATCCTTTAACATAGCTGCATTCTGAGTTGTCACTAATGATACACCTTTTGCGTTAATAATAGGTTGCCCAATTAGTATATCCACGTCGGCAGGTAGTTTCAAATGAGTAACTATCGCAGTTGTATCAAATGTTAAACCATCAACTGTTATTATTAAATTCACCTGCCCCATTGCAGGCACTGCATAACCCGTAAAACCTTTAAGTAAGGCATCTGTTTCTCGCACGTTATACTTTAACTTGTTCACCATTTTTAGTGTTACAACATTTAGTTGTGCTCCTGTATCCAAATAACCAGAAAATATATTTTCTCCTACGCATACTTCTTTTCTATAAATATCATTCAAGTTTTGCACAATATTTATTGGCACAGTGTCATCATTTGACTTTTTGATTAGTTTTTCCATTTTGGGACACCGATAGATATTGTGTCCAACTTCGGAACAGAATTTGCATATTCTTTTATCAGGAATTGGACAGTCTTTTACAAGATGTTCAGTAGAATTGCATCTAAAGCAGTTCATGCGTCGTGGCGTTATATTTACTAAAGTACGAGAAGTTGAAGGTATGACATCAGTAGTTCGCTTTGTCCCTGGTTCAACTCTAGATATACGTGAATAGTTATTATTGTAATTTTTAATCTCAGTTTTGTTTCGATAACTTTCAAAAGTGGATAAATAACCGCTGTAAAATTCTTCAGGAGTATCACACTTAAAAGCCTTTGCATTATTTTGCAAATCTAGCGGCAAGCCTCTTATTAAACAAGACAGTGATGCAGCGTCATCTAAACGGCAGCGACGACACATGGCTAGCTTGTCATGATAATAATGTGTTATGGTCTCCGTGTTTACTTTTTTTCTAGCTACCAATTCTTCCAGAATATCCGCATACTCAAATTTTCTTGGAAACGCGTTAATAAGTAGCGACTTCCATTGTTCCCACGTATAATTGTATTCATCCAGACGACTGAACCATAATTGTGCCTGCCCGACTAAACGAGTTTGCATAATAACGATTTTCGAATATTCGTCCCATTTATGTACTAATCCCAATTGGTCTATTTTTGCTAACCAATTTATAATATTCATCTCGTGATTATCCGGATCAAAAGTACATACAATTTTCTCACCAGAAACATTTCTTATTGGTTTTGTTTGGGCACAAAACTTTTCAACAATTTGTTCCAATTTTGTGGTCAATACCCTTTCAATGAGTACATTAGGATGTACATTATCTTCTTCGGAATCTTTTTCATTACAATGGCTCTGCACTTCATCTACACAGAAGTTCCCCGTACTTGTAGCAGATTGCGAAGGAAGTCTAGATTTCTTATTTGAAATGACATTACTTTTATTTGATAAAATTCTCTTCATATTGGAGTTATATATATATTCTATCAATTCAAATTATACATTGGTACATACCACTTCTGAATGTGAAACAACAAACGTACTTTTCGTATTATTAATATATTATATCAGTTAGGAAATACAGTTTTTTACTTTTACAAATTATTTTTCATTCTAAAAACAAAAAGAAAAACTTAGGTTGTCACGGTGTGACTTTCTTCCTCTCCAGCCAGACTGCCAGTGTAGTCGGATATCTCCAAAAAGGCCCGAAGCCATCGGCTAGTACAGCGGCGCGTAACAGTAGCTTCCTATTAGTGAAATATTTTAAAATCGGTTAAACAGTTCCTGAGTTTAGCGCATTCAAACAAACAAACTATTCAGGTTTATATAATTATATAATAGTATACATTGAAGTTAATAACCAGAATTATAAATTATTAAGTACGGACAAAACATCATAATATATCAGTAAGTAATATTTTAACATTAATAGGAATAGGTTAGTTACATTTTAAATATCCTATTTTATAGAGCACTGGCCGGTTTAAGGAACAAATGTGTAAATTCAAAATTATTGTGGCAGGAGATTCTCTTTGAAGGATTCAAAGCGTAAACGTCAGTTTCTTTTTCATATTTTTTTCAGCCAATCCTTTACTTTGGTATCCATATTGAAATGATAACCTTAATCTGTACTCCTCTTTGGTAAGTGATTTATGATCTGTTTCAATGTTCAGGTGTTTTGTAAATTAGTATCTGTTCATCGACTTTTGATGTTGATCGTACCTAACCGAACAATTGTTTGACTTCAATAATAAAGAAAGCTTTACCCAACCATATAGTAAGAAACCAAGAGACTACCATAAGACATGATAAAAAAATAAATTAAAAATAAGTACCAAATACATAATTCACACGCGGATTTCCATTTGGGCGTGCTCCCGCGCACAATACATCTAATCATTGTGGTGATTATGAAATTAGAAAGTAAAACCGCCAAATTGTCTCTAAGACGGCGCTGCATCTGACGTCTAGGGTTGTCACGTACGCTCTCCGGTTTTATGGAACCGGAAAACGTGATTCCGGTAGTAGTTGTTGGGACTACACACTTGAGTTTCTCAGAATTGGAACTGTAGGCAAGGCGTCGCCATCTTTCTCGTTATGGGACGGAAGTAACTACTATTCTCTTCTCTACTGCCGGGTTGTAGTCGTGATTATGTATAATGTGTAGTAATACACAAATATGTGTAGTATTCAACTTAGTGGAACCCTAAACTTAACTATAGGTACTAACTTATAGAAGATAAAGATGGTCATCACATGGTTAGTAAAGTAGATTACTGTGACCGACCTTCCCTATTTCATCTTCAACTTTAAGCAGTGCATATATTATGTATGACAAATAACTTGCGATACCTCTGTTAATGATATTTAAACTTGAGATAAAAATATTTTTTATTATAAATCGACAAGATTTAAATAAAGTTTTGGCGGCATGCGACATTTTAATTGAGGTCAACTACCAAACAAAAAGGGTATTGAGTCTCATTGAATTTCTTTATTGACATGTCCATACTTGGCATGTCATAACTTATTAATAAACTCCGTCAAAAACTCTGCAACAGATTGTAGAAACCTTATCAAAATCAGTCAAATAATAATTTAACATATAGCCAAAGTCTTTTCCAGAGTAACCACAGGAATGATTTTAAAGAAATTTGGTCACATAACTACTTTTGTATTTATAATATTGGTATAATTTATATAGAATATCAGCTTTTGCTTTCGGCTTCATCCACGTGCTAGTTTTTTCAGGGTAAAGGTCTCATGATCTATTTTCTGGGACAAAAAGTATCCCATATCTTTCCCCGGGTCCTTAAATGATCTCTATAATAAATTTCATCGAAATCCGTTCGGTAGGTTTTGAGGTAAACGCGTTCAGACAGACACGGCGGGGACTTTGTTTTATAATATACAAAGGATAATGTAGATGAAATTACAGACCGATTTTTAAATAAATAACCTGAGAAGCAGGACAAAGGTACTAAGTATTATTTTGAAATGAAACTTCTTTAAAATCGCTGTCATTTGAAACTCGAAAATACGTCACGATATTTGAAAAAGGAACAGCGTTCAACCGACTTGCATGCCAGTGGCGAAGGTTGAAATTTTCCATAAGGTAAAAAATGCCTTAGTTAAAATATTGCGGACAAGGACTAAGGACGAACCCGGTAAAATCGGTTATATGGACCCTTGCCTTGCATGCTACATTTGTTTTGTAAGTACTCTGCCCTGCCACCCCTACACAGTACGCTGTTACACAACATTGTTCTGTTCACGAGTCCGACGAAAGTTAATTATAACAATAATGTGTAATTAACATCGCGTTTCGTTTTATCCTCTGTATTCACGCTTCGGTTGCACCGGAGGCCGACCCGCCCCTCCCTTCTCATACCTTTTCCTTTCCTCCGAGGTCGGACGCAGTCACGGTATCCCGTATCGTGAATGTTTTTCTCAGGGCTATCACTATCTGATGTGTTATTTGCTTGTTTGATCCTTAACTCGTTACGTTTCGCATATGGGCTTTCGGAAAATCATGTTCATATCCATCCTGTTCCAAAATTATGCACCCCAGGTTTTATGCATTGTTTGTTATTTAACGTTTATCTATGGCAAGCGAATTGTCAGTTTTATCATTCAGATGTAACAAAAATGCCTAAAACTTGGTAAGGTATAGAGACACAGATCTAATAACTCATAATAACGAGCGCAGTTTAGTGCAAATCTTTGGTCATTTACTGTTTCCTACTGTCAATTATGGCCAGATGTCTCACCAACTAACCCACCTACAGCGTAACAAAAACAACTGAACACTGGAAACATCCACAAATAAAAACCTAACACAATAGATGAAATAACCACTTCGTCGCAATATCGAGTGACACCGCGCCCACGCATGTTGCACAACGTTTATTTTCAGCGATTCACAAATCAACATTAATTCAGAAATGATTCACGTAAATGAATCGAGTTTTTGTGGCGCCCTACCAATATGACGTCATATATCTTACAAGATGATTACTTCACGACACCTGATCAATACGAAAAATATAGTCTTAAATAAAATAATATGAATTCTACTAAGAGCTTATACACACTAAAAACGTGCGGTAGTTAGTATATGAATTGTTAATAAGACATATATCGGTAGTTAAACATAATGATTTCTTATGTTTACGCGAATGTTAGACATTGGATATTGTAACTTTGATTTTTCGGATGGCCAATACTTCCGTCCGCCCCGTGACCACGCGGTAGTCTTCGAAACGTTGGGAGAAAATTATAATATAAAAATCGCAATAAAATCCGAAAAATACATAGATATATTTCAAAAGTAAGTACGGTCAGAATTCAAGAACTATGCAGGTTCTTTTACAAATGTACGCGCTAAAGATCCGCAGAGAGTGCGGGCGTCAAAAACACGCGTCTACAGATACATAGGCCCTAATACTATAATTTAGAAGAATTGCTTATTGACAATTTTTATACTTCGTTAGCATAAACTAATGGTATAAAGAAAAAACGGTCATGTGGGTGAAGCAACTGGAAAACACCTGTAAACTATCTATGCTTACAAATTAATAAATTGTATAAAAAACTTGAAGCCAATATACTATGTGTGCTCGGCAACATAGATGAATTACATCAAATGCATCCACATCTCGCAGTCCTCATTTCCGTTCAGTGAGTGCAGTACGGAACCATGATATCCAAATCCATGCCATTAAACTGAATATTTTTTTAGACTCAAGATACAGAATTCAAGATTCAGGACGCCTGGTTTCATGGCCTTATTTGATTATCATATTATAACTTAATTCCAATACCAGTACCCCGTACATCCTATCATATTATCTGTATTAACATCATTCGGTTCCAAGTGGCTCATTAGACGAACATGATCACGTATCGAAAGTACGTTATTCAATAAAACTTATGTGTGCGCAATAGTTTGCATAATTGTTCACATCAAACGGCAGATTTGTGTGCGTGTGAGTGCATGACAGTAATGTCAACCGACGCGGCCGCTTGAGTCATGGCGCGCGGTGCTCTAAAGCGACCACGCTAGATTATATATAGCGTGGATAATCTTTGAAGATGTAGCCAAGATGCCTTTCTATTAAATTCAATTCAATTGTTAACGATAAGTCTGAAGCTAGGATAAGTCGTTGTCATACTCGTACATAACGTTAGCGATAATGATTGTTGTTAGCCATCTTGGCTGTGGCTCCTGGGACTGGATAAAATCACAAAGTCATATTTATAGCCGTTGTATTGTACTGACGATCCGCTGTCGAGCATGGGTTTCGGTCTACTATTAAATCTTGAGAGGTTTAAGACCTACCTCACCACGTGCGTCGCGGGTTGGAGTTCAGGGGCCTTATTCTCTATCCCGCACGTTATTTTGACAGTGCGTAACAAGCACCTAACACAACGCATCATGTTTAGGACTATAGAAATTTGGCTTACAGAATACCATTCCACGCACATGTCTCGAAGATTACATGACACGGCCGCGTTACGCGTTTACACTACCATACAGAATAAGGGCCCTGATACTATTGAAATTCTGACTTCTTTACGACATTCTCCCTGATCGTTAAAGGAGAGATAAAACAATACAATATGTATAGTTATATTTAAGAAGTCAGACGTACCGAAGTGTGTGCCGCAGGTTTTGAACGAGAGTGTCTAACTAGAAAATACAATATGTATTGTTATTTTCAAAAAGTCAGACGTGCAGAAAAGTCAATGGTGGCAGTGCGGGCCACGGGTTTTGAACGAGAGTGTCTATAGCAAAAACATCGATCGATCTATCCTCATATTTCCAGCTCGGCTATCACGGCTATTCAAAGACAATCTGCACAATTATCCCTCCATATGTCTGAACGATGGTCCCCGCAGTGGCGGCCCACACCGCTCCACTGCACTATTTGCGTACCACTTACAGCACAATTAGATAACGCACTCAATCGCACACTTATTACCTTTGCTTGTTTCATCTTATACAATGACATTTTTGTTTAATTTTTTATGAGTAACTAGTTGACCCGACAGACGTTGTCCCGTCTTAACTATGAATTTGCAGCGCACATGCTGTTAATCGCTGACAGTTATTTCAAACTATTGACAGTTATATAAGATTAATATTTTCGTTAAGTTTTCTTAAATTTTCTAATTTTCCGCGCAATTCTTTGATTTTTTTCTTTTATAAGAACCTTCTCCTGACAATAACAAACACAACAAAAAAAAATAGTGAAATCGGTCCAGCCGTTCACGCGTGATGGCGTGACCAAGGGAAATAGGAATTCATTTTTATAGATGAAGATTTTATAATTTAGAAGTCCAGTTTAACTATCCATATTTTTATTGCATTCAGTTTTTTTTACGTATTGCGTGCACATATAGTAAATACAGTATGGCACGAGTGTAACCACAGAGGCCTTATTCTCTATGAAAGTGTAAACTTGTACCATGGCTGATGGCTGTGTTACGTTATCTTCGTGAAACTAGCGTGGATTGGTATTCTCTATGCCAATTTCATTTGTCTTAAACGCTATGAACTATCAAAATAATGTAGCATGGGGATTAGGGCCCAAGAGACCTGACACAGGCCTGTCTTACTGGAATTACAATTGTTAAACCTAGAACGTAACACACCAATATAGGATCCCATTAGAAGAAAAGGTTTCCGTAAAGAGAACGGAACGTATTGCAGTCTGAATGTCATTGCCCAAGGAGAATAGCAACCAGCAACACTAAAGTATACCCTGGCGGTCGCCATAATCAAGCCGGCCTGCTAATTGCTTCACGCTCCGGCTACATGAGATTCAACATTCTCTATATGTAACTTGATTAGAGATGTTACCTTTTATATAACATGTAATATATTTAGACGTGACCTTACCTACCTTCACGGGACATGAACAGGGAACAAAGCGCCGCTGCACCTTCTATTGTTAATTACATTACATACAACGTGTGTGACATCAGTATCTGTTTCAACTTATACTGCAATGAGGTTTCTCATTATAACCGGTAACGAAACGGATAATCTCTGGTGACAGAGAGTTGACAAAAAACAATTACTTAATCACTCAGCGAGCGTAACAATAGTGGCGTATTTTTTTGAGCTAGGGCTGGACGGTACTTCTAGAGTACTTCTAGAAGGGCGCCAGAATGTGTAAGAAAATCTTGAATTTTTTACCTTTGGCGCTTGTACCACTGAGGGGAAGAGGGGTGGGGAAGTGACACTAGCGTGGCATGAAGCTTCCTAGTTTCCTATTGTAAGGATGTTTGTTGGTCACAAGAATTCATTTCTCTTGTTATACATAGATCACGCCACTATCGCCAAAAGAGTAGGCGACGGGGTAACTACTGCTCCTACATTTCGTCGATGTTATATCCGTCTCGTAAGGCAGACGAGTCTATTTCCGTATTGTAAAGCCCACCCGGTCATAATAATTATTAAATTCCAATAATATTATTAAATTTCAATTTATTACACATTTGGCAAATCGACTGCTTTCATGTAGGTCAGCATTGTCATGTAGCAATTTTTGACACCCACCCGAAAATGAAAAGTTCAAACTTTGTTTAGCGAGCGTCGTGTGTGCAATTGTGAATATATTAAGTTTTGGCCAGTTGTGCAAATTGACCATTTAAAATGCAAATAAAACGTTTGTTATATCACGTAAGTGACTTGGTCTTAATACATAACTAATGCGCATTGTAATGGTAATATTTGACTAAGTGGCAGCTGATCTATTTAGTTTATTTCTACCGCTAAGGCACTAGCAAGCATTCGTTATGGTTTCCTGATTTAAAAAGTGACTGCACAGCATCTCATGGTAAGTGGAATGGAGTCCAATAGAATTTCAACTAACGAGAGATGATCACCCTCGGCAGTTGACATAATTATGCTGGCATGTTAGAACTGCATATACACACATTATAAAATAATCCTAATGAACCATGACGAATAACAACATAAAGCTTGGTTATCCAACGGTAAGCAATATCAGCGAGCGGCTAGCGTCATAAAAAACCGATGATTAGTGCTTTTCAATACTCAATACAGTTTCTAATACATCAATCAGCGATTAAAATACCGCTCACAACGATACCGGCGACACACATCGGGAATGCGCGCTATTTCTGTCGCCTAGAGCGCCTAGGTGACGCGCGAGTCGATGACCCGAAACAGCTGACTACACATGGTCGTAGACACTAGACGCCGGCGCAATCAGCGCAACTACTGCAGACATGTATTTTTCAATACAACTGGCGAGACGAGCAACCTCTCTGATTGAAGCCACAAGACTGTTGATAAACAGTATTAATTATTAGTGGCGGAATGTGAAATTTTGCGTAAGGGCGCCCGACACATTATATAAGTACTTATATGCATAAATGTGGTCTGCAAATTGTTCTGATGATAATTAGATTCTATACAATAGGAAGCCAGCAGGAATCGGATTATGTGAATCCTTCGCCAATGATAATTATGCAGAACTTTGAATTACAAAGCTCTATGTTGTTCATTGAGCATATCACCCTGGACAGAGAATGTTCTCATAATGCCCATCTTTTACACTGGCTATGATGTCCTTCAAACCAGAACAGAATAGAGTATGTACGATGTGCAGTTCGATGGTGATTTGACATTATCTAAATGCTATTAAAGTAAAATGTATTGATTACTGATAAATCATGTATGTTACTGCTTTATTGTGACTCTCATTGTTCAAACTTCAAACCTCTCAATTTTCATATTAGTTGTTAATATGAACATTTTAATAGAATAAAGTGGATATTCAAAGAAATTATAATATAGATAAAACTTTTCAAGTATATTCAGTCAGAACTTTGCATGACAAATTACTACTGGATATTATGCTTGTACACCACCAGCATAAGTTACATGCTAAAATTTAGAATGCATACAGAAAACAGCCATAACCTACCAATACCTAAACACAAAACAAGATAAAACATTCAAAGGTGCATAATTTACGACCACTTAAGACAATTCACTTCGAGCCAAGTTAGTGAATGGCCATATTTAGAATGTAATGAGTAGTTATTTGTGTGAGTCATGGTTTATTTATGTGGTAGCCAATTGAAGGTCCCAATAAATACAGAGTTTCAATCCCACACTAAATACATGGTGCTGGTGGGAGGATATAAGATTATGTATTTAATCAATGAACTGTAGCACATGCACAACAAATTGCTGAAATAAATGTACACAGGTTTAAATCACAAAGGCACACATCTCTGATTTTTCTAAAACTATGTGTATATTCTTTGTGAATTACCACTTGCTTTAACTGTGAAGGAAAATATTGTGAGGGTCCCTGCATACCTGCAAAGTAGTCTTCAGGAATTTTGAGGATGTGTGAAGTCTACCAATCTGCATTACGCCAGTGTGGTGGACTAAGGCCTAATCCCAGTCAGTATGAGAGGAAGCCAGTGCCCAGAACTAGGACATTATAATACAAGGCTGACATTATAAGTACACATCATATAAATGTTTATGACATCACATAGATTATTATAATGATTAAAGAACACAAGTTGAAAGGTTTCAGAAGACAGTTTCACTAATGAGTTTTGGAATCAGTTTATGCACATCTAAAAAAATCGTTAATTGATAAATACATCACAATATGATTAAAGTAAACATTTTGTTGGATTATAAGAAATATGTCTGTTGGAGAAGCTTATTTAAATAACATATTTTTATTATGTATGGTAAATTAGACTACCATAATGTAGCAGTCATATTATGTCTCCTGTTGGTTAAAGTTACATTAGGACTATTGTACTTTCAAATGGACCATGATTTCCCATACTAGTATAAAAATGAACATAAATATAAACATATCTTAAATTTTTATTGCTCAACACCTTCTAGTTGCTCAAGGTTGCAATTTTTTATATAATTATTTTTGATCTATTTCCATTCAATTGAATATTATTATTCTTATTTTATAAAAAAATTGAGGCAAAATTGCAAGGTTGATTTGATAACTTTTGTAATGTATTCTAGAGAAATGCATTAACTACTTTATTCTGTAAAATAAAATGTAGATGGAGTTGTATTCAAAAGCTTTATTACTATAAATCTTTGTTGATATGTTTTATTAATAATAAAAATAAACTTCAACTAAGTCCTAGACTTTTTCATGTTTTCATGTCTTTACTAACAAAGAACAGTTGGACACTGCTGCCTTCTATATTTGAATTATACCCTTTAGTGCCAGTTCCATTGTTTTGCAAGGCAAAGGTAATAAAGCAGACAGGCTATAATTAATTGATGTGGCTGTATCACGACACACTCGCCTACAGACCCTGGGACGGAACGCGACACGCGAGCGTTCCGCTGCTCGCCTCCAACAGCGATTTCACACAATACAACCGACAACCAAGACGCGGCGCCGAGTTCTGTGGTTCTGCTCCAGAGAAACCGATCATTATTTACGCCATACTATTTACCAACGCGTTATCTCATAGTTCGATGTCGGATGTCACTCGGCAGTTACACGTTTAAGACAATAAATGACCGTACATGCCCTGACTCACTAAATGAACGCTTAATAAGGCTTACCAGCAGTTGAGCTTCTTTATCGCCGACAAATCCGACTGCTTGGAACGGGCGATCACCATCTCCTCGGTGAGTCGAGCCATGGTCACTGGACACTGGGCACTCACTTGTTTGTACACAATATATTAAACTCGACGGCTATGTTGCGAGGGAGCGTTGTCGCTCATCGTGCCGCAAAACGCACAAACACGCGACAAACGCGGCACGAGCGCGAGTTCAACTGACAAAACAAAAGCGAATCACTGCACGATGTTCCGCTGTCCGTTCCATTCACTTTGACGTATTGGTGAACAGGTCCATTGATGACATCAGACGTTTTCTCTTACGTCATGGGGAGATTTTTAACAGGCGATTATTAATTGTTTAGGAAGCAAATATAAAAAAAAATACTTTTGCATATGTTTCTTATGTTAGTTGTTTTTAAGAATATTAACCTCTCAGCGACTGTGTTATAACTTCTGAGAAAATGATAAGGTCATTTAAATATATAAACCTTACATTGTATAATACGATGTCTTTGATTTTTCGCACGACCAATATCTCAGTTCTCTCGCGATCGTGCAGACTGCAAAGTCTTTTCCGACGTTTACGTCGGGAGAAAATTATATTATACGGAGTCTCGATAAAATCCGGAAAAATAGTTTTATTTAAATATTTTAATATATCAAATTATAAAAGACGTAACGTATATTATAATGGAAATAGTAAATGTCAAGCGGTCAAAGTGGCTCAGTATTGCCATTACCAAAAGAAACATTCCGTTTCACGTATAATAAATAGATTGGAATAAAAATCAAAACCACGTACAAATACACCAATTGAAAAAAAAATAACAGATTTATAATAGGATAATAAGTTTGTACATTTGACTAGAATAAACATTGCAGATTTACAAAAATCTAGACGTACGATTGACAGTTGTGACAGCAGACAGCATATCATTGATTTTGACGTGAAACTTCTATGGTCAACAGTGATTTTAGTTATTTGTTAATGTTTATACTCACCAAAATAATATAATGGAATCTAGTGAAATGCTGGAGGACAAAGACAGTGGCCCGGAGGTCCAGATCAACTTCCCGAGCTCGGTGATGAGCCGCATTGAGGAGTTAATGGGAGGCACGGAGCAATTCGACAGCGATGATGTATGAACTCATTTTTTATTTTGTCTTTTTCCTACAGAGCTTTGGTGTTAAAATGGGACCTTTATCCTACACAATTAAATAAACAACTCCCTATAACCCATAAAGATATTCATAATTCTAATTGAATATCAAAGCACGGTCTAAAATACGTTTGTACGATCAGCAACAAAAGTCGATGAACAAATACTAATTTACAAAACACCTGAACATTGAAACGGACCACAAATCACTTACCAAAGACGAGTACAGATTAAGGTTATCATTTCAATGTTACAAAAGTCGCTAAACATTTTATAACTTGACAATGCATTAGTTGATGAATCTAAATATTGAATCTATACTTCTATACTATTATATAAAGCTGAAAAGTTTGTTTGTTTGTTTGACCGCGCTAATCTCAGGAACTACCGGATTAGACTGCAAAAATATTTTTGTGTTGGATAACCCTTTGTTAGTGGAGTGCTATAGGCTATATATCATTACGCTATGACCAATAGGAGCGGAGCAGTAATGAAACATGTTGCAAAAACGGGCAAAATTTATTAGTTTTGAGAGCTTCTGTTGCGTGCGCTGCTTAAACGGTTAAAATTATGCAACAATGATGTATGACGGGATTGTTCCTCTTAAAAAAGTTCTACATAAATATATAATAAAACAAAGTCCCCCCGCTGCATCTGTCTGCCTGAACGTGTTAAACTCAAAAACTACCCAACGTATTAAGATGAAATTTGGTATGGGGACAGTTTGAGACCCTGGGAAGAACATAGGCTTACGGAAAATATATAGCGTGACTTTTATAAGGGAAAACTTTAGCCCGAAAACTTTATATCGCGGGTGGAGCCGCGGGCAAAAGCTCGTACATCATTAAAAATATGAAAAATAAACTGACGTTTACGTTGAAACCTTCGAGGAGAATCTCCTGTCAGAATAATTTTGAATTTACACATTTGTTTTTTAAACCGGCCAGTGCTCTATAAAATAGGATGTTTAAAATGTAATTAACCTATTTCTCTTAATGTTATAATATTACTTTCTAATATATTATTATGTTTTGTTCATACTTAAAAATTTATAATTCTGGTTATTAACTTCAATATATACTATTATATAAACCTAAAGGGTTTGTTTCTTTGAATGCGCTAAACTCAGGAACTACTTAACTGATTTTGAAAATATTTCATTAATAGGAAGCTACATTACTCTTAAGCCCTACGCGCTACTTTCTATCCAGGGTAAATATAAAGCACGACTTTTATCTTTGAAAAACTTTTTCACGCGGGCAGAGTAGCGAGCCAAAGCTAGTATGTTACAAAATAACAATTTAAATAACATCCTGGATTGTTGTATTTATTCGACAATGTTTTGATAGTAAAAACGCGGTGCGCTGCGCTTCGCGATATTGGTGTCTTGAAGCTTGATGGGTTCAATTTAACGAATAGAAAAAAAGCTTGCATATAAAACAAAGAATTTGCTAATTTCAGCCACATTTGTATATATTACAGATCATAAAAATTGTCGCTAGTAATGTTTAGCAGTTAATGGTTTGACAGCGTTCAGCTACTTTTGTAGTTCATTTATGACAAGTTGTTTTGTTTTTAAATTAATCAGCAACTTATGGTAAATGATAATGATTAGGAAATATTGGAAACAAATTATGTTCAACGACTTCTGTTGCTGACTGTACTATACGCGACTACAGACCATAAGGTGTCGAATAATGCAAAATATCAGCAGCCTGTCCTCAATAGACTACAGGAGTCGGGGGCTATATTATTTATTATACCATATTTAGTATAATGTGAACACTGTTGCTGAGTAAAACCCGTCATAAAAGTCCACGATTTTCAATATAACTAAGTGTTGGATAGAGTATTATTTGACTTAGTTTATTTATTAACTGTTAGTTTTATATTATTCAGGGCAATATGTTTATATATGTTTTAGAGTTTCATCATAGTTTAATAATAAATTTCATTATGACTTGTGTATTGTTTCTTTCAAGTTTGAATTTAGGCAGTATAGGATTATGGTAATTGTTGTAAAACAAAATTAGTAATCAATACAAAATCATTATAGTACATCATGTATTGGGAAACAAAAAAAAGTGCAAATCAGTGGTGACACCCAGGAAAAACAAAAATTGGAAAAGTGCCATATTTAAATACAAGACTATGCTATAAATCTTTTACTATAAAAACAAAAATATTTATATAATATCAGTAATTTAAAGCGCAATTTTATATAAATATATTCCCTTGTCCTTAGTTTGATGCAGTGGCATACATCAACCGAGTGTTTCCTACAGAGCAGTCCCTCTCTGGAGTGGAGAGTGCGGTTGCCAAGTGTGAGTTCCATCTCTCTGGTGTGGAGCATGACATCCGGCGTCTAGTGAGGGCCCAGGCTGACCAGAGGGAGGCGGGACAGAAGGCTCTCACCGAGGCACAGCAGTGCATGGCCGAGTTGGCTTTACAGGTCTCCAGATATTTAATGTGATCTCAATATCTGATTCAATATATTTAAATGATATTGAAGGGCACTTAATGTTGTCTGCAATAACCTAATTATACACAAATATACAAAATTGATATGTAGTGTAGACTAAACAATGGGACTTTTATTAAAACAATTTTTTTTCATATATTATATGATCATATTATGCGAAATCCACAAGTACAGGGGTATCATTTTATTCATGAGTATGCTGTATAATATGTAAATTCTATCACCAATATAAATGATTCAGAGGTAGTTTGTTTCTATTATGTAGTAAATAATTAAACTGTTTCTGACAACAAATAGTATATAAATATAATACAAATGTCCATCTCTGAGCAGGAAAATGGTGTGATCCCATATTATATCAATTAAAAATATTAATAAATGTGTCAGTTCCTTCACTTTAGTAATTAATTTAACATTTATATTAATTTACCAATAACATACAATCCAGGTATGTGACATAAACAAAAAAGCCGAACGTAGCGAAGTGATGGTGCGCGAGATTACCTGCGAGATCAAGCAGCTGGACTGCGCCAAATCGAACCTGACGGCGGCCATCACCGCGCTCAACCATCTGCACATGCTGGTGGGAGGCGTGTCAGCGCTAAGGGCCATGACGCGAGATAGACACTACAGTGAGATCGCGCTACCCATGCAGGCTATTATGGAGGTAATATGTAGGATGATTTTACCTTATGTTTACAAATCAATATATGGATTGAAATAGGATGTAAAACATTTTCTGGCCTTGATTATATCAAAATCTTCCTTATCTTATTTTAGTAATATTATTAATGTATTATGAAAATATTTGAATGTTAGTTAGAAGTAAATGCAGAAATAACTAAACTGTTTTTTCCATTCATAGGGTCCCATGGGAAATAATGGCTTTTTTAAAACTGACGTTTTAATTAGATGGGGTTGACTTCGTACACATGCTGTTATAAATTGCATCATTGATTTATGAATTTTTATAGCAGGAAAGGCTTTGCACGCGGTCGAAGCCGCGATCTAAACCTAGTTTATAATATAGTGCACAGACATTCTTGTAGATGTCTAGGTTTAAAGAGAGAGGTGTTCGTCTGTCGTCATCTTCCACAGGAACTAAGGTAGTCCGATAGTTGCAGCAATGTGAAGATCTCCATTTGTACTTGTCTCATGGATGATTAATACGTGTTGATGATTAATAATTATTACGTGTTGCAGGTGCTGCAGCATTTCGAAGGCTACCGCGACATCCGCGAGCTGAGCGCGCTTCGGGACCAGGTGTACGCGATACGGAACGACCTCGCGCAGCAGATACTGGCTGACTTCAAACAGGCTTTCACTAGTAAGATGATGTAACAAAAGCACAACTATTTTATGAATATTTCATAGCTGCGTTTCACCTTAATAAGTTAAATTAATAGTAATGTGAGTTGTATTTATACACAGATTCAATGATGTCATTTCAATGTAAGACATATGTACCATTGGTTATTTGGCAGGTGGCAGCAAATCTACAGTATCGCACCGGACACTGTCAGAGGCATGCAGCGTGGTGGATATTCTGGACCCAAAGGTCAAACAGGACCTGCTCAAGTGGTTCATCAACATGCAATTACAGGTGATCTACAACTGAATGATGTACTTGACTCATACTAATTAGTAAGGAATCATATATCTAGATAGTCAGGTTTTAAGTATCCAGACTTTACTAGTGGAATACCACATGTTTGAAATATTTTGGCTTTGCCACAGATTCTATGCAGATCTCCTATTGGTTGCTTCATTCAATCCATGTTGACTTTCATCCTTGTAAACTTAGTTGCACACATAGTCTTTAAAAGTATTTCTACATATATTATAACATACTACAACAGTTACTCTAATTGATATACAGGGTGATACAACACGAAAGTATCTGGGATCATTTTGAAAATCAAGAGTCCCTTGTCCGCTTGCAGGAATACCAGCACCTGTTCTCGGCGGAGCAGGAGTGTGCGTGGATCTCCCACGTGGAGCGGCGCTACGCGTGGCTCAAGAAGCACCTGCTCGCGTTCGAGGACAGCCTCGCCAACCTGTTCCCGCACCAGTGGGCGCTCAGCGAGAACATTGCACTGCAGTTCTGTAAGGTAAACTGGTAACTGGTACCAAAGATTTTTTAGGTTTTTGAAATTATAATGATAGAAATAGCTTTAGTTGGAAAAGTAGAGTGATTAGCACTACATATAACGTTTATGATTGTCGTGTTTACTTTAAAAATGCGATTTAAAAAACCCGACTCTTTACAACACTCTATATCATTACATTACCTTCTGATTCTATATAGATTGAAGATGTTGCTAATTTTCCCTCAACGATTAATTTAATCAGTGTTATAACTTATTGAAATATATTATAATAGTAAGTAAGGTGGTATGTTTGTAGATCACTCGCACGGAACTGAGCAACATAATGGCGTCGCGTCGGAACGAGTTGGACGTTAAGCTTCTATTGTACGCGATACAAAACACGTACAACTTCGAACTACTACTGCATAAGAGATTTACAGGTATTTATTGACTTGAAATAATTGAGGACAATGAAAAAATAAAATATGGTAATTTACTAAATAAAGTATTGAAGTTTTTTTTACCGAAGTTCTATTGAAGATCATATAAGTTTAAAAAAAACAGCTAAAATAATTTGTATGTTTTCCAGGCACAGACTTGCGTACCGACAACGTAGATATGAATATCAAGCAGAACTTAGAAACAGATAACAAAGATGTGAGTGTAAATTAATATTCTATCAATATTCTTCATTTTTAAGTAATAATTATATATTTTTAGTTTGGTATAAACAAGTACAGAACAGTAAATTAAATTAAAAACTCTAATTATTAAAATCAAAATATTTACTTACAAACAAGTACATATTTACGCAATATAATCGGCTCCTTGAAATACGAATACATACCGTTAAAAAAAGTTATATTTCTTTTTCCCATCCTTACTTATTCTGTCCGTGATCGTCCGACATTTCAGACGGCAGTAGAAGGCGAGGTGGCGCCGTCAGCGGTGGGTCCGGGCGGCGGCTCGTGGGTCGGACTCATCGGCGGCTGCTTCGAGCCGTACCTGTCGCTCTACATCAACAGCCTCGACGCCAACCTGCGCTCGCTCATCGATAGATTTGTACAGGTACACCAAACTGACGCTAGGTGGCGCTTGATAAAAAAAAATGTTTATACTGCTAAAATTATGAACCTAAGTTCAATTATATAAGTTTAATAGCTGTCAAAAACATCACCGGTTTCCTAGTTTAAACGTTATTAAGAGGCAAGATGGCGGGTTTTGACTTATAGCTGAGCTGATCGATTATATTGTGTTTTAACTAAGTATAGATTTGCGTAATTTTCTATAAGACTGTTTATGTTTATTAAGTCTATCGATATTTTTTTATTCTATTTCTTTAATTCTTTGACGTACGCAAAAACCACGACGTCCCAACTGCACTGAGGTCTAAATTCATAAGCTAACATTCCAAATGCCTGTACTAGGACGCGAAGTCTTCAGGTCAGGAGTCGGCGGGTCCCAGTGCGAGCGGCGAGGGCGCGGTCATCTCGAGCTGCGCCGACCTGTTCCTGTTCTACAAGAAGTGCCTCGTGCAGTGCGCCCGACTCACCACCGGGGAACCCATGCTCGGTCAGTTGCAAGTCATTCATTGAAGAGAGACAATAACTTACCAGTCATTATACCTGTTCCAGTGATTAGTCTGTATGAAGATCTTTACTAGGGTACATACTGCCTGCCGTAAGGCGGTAAAAGGCGTCAGACAATAAATAAAGTCCATCAAGGGGTGGCGATAGTTATAAGTGAATTCTGTTGGTATTGTGAATCAATTCAGTTTATAGAGAATTATACAGGCATAATATGGCATCAATTTTGATCACCTCGTTTTGTACCACCCTGTATGTTTTTCTATCATTTGTTAATAAAATAACCTGTTTTACCTGGCACTACCATGAAAAACATATAATTGCTCCACAGAGTTGGCAGGAGTATTCCAGAAGTATTTACGGGAGTACGCGAGTTATGTCCTGCAGGCGGCTCTGCCGGGCGGTGCGGGAGGTGCAGGAGGTGGGCTCGCGTCCACCGTCCCCAGCCTCGTTACTAACCTACACACGCTGCTGAGAGACGATGCTGGAGACTCCAGGTCTGTACACCAAAGGTGACGACTGGCTTTTATTTTCCAGGTGAATTGACTGGATTTAGTGGTAAGTCCAGTGTACCCCAAATATAATGTCGACAAACGACAGAATCGTTCCTTAATGGTCGCTAAAATTATGTTGACTGTTCTTACTAGTTGTACACCAGCTAACTGTAGAATGGTAATTCTGAGGCCAAGCCATTATGGCGCATTATAAAATATGTTTAGCACAACCAGTAGCTTAATCATGATTTATACTTGAGTTTATTACTTACTATGATTTTTAACAACAGGTACTCAAAACAAGAAATCTCAAAGATCACCAGCGTGATCACCACCTCCGAATACTGCTTGGAGACTACCATACACCTGGAACAGAAGCTGAAGGAGAAGGTGGCGCCAGCACTCGCCGACAAAATAGACCTGGTTCCAGAACAAGACCTGTTCCACAAGCTGATCAGCAACTGCATTCAAATGCTCGTGCAAGACCTGGAGATAGCCTGCGAGCCGGCCCTGCAGACAATGACCAAGATATCCTGGCTGAACTTCGATAACGTCGGAGACCAGAGCTCGTACGTCACGCAAATCATCATGCACCTCAAGAATACAGTACCTAACCTTCGGGATAACCTGTCCTCTTCGAGAAAGTACTTCACGCAATTCTGCATTCGGTTTGCTAATTCGTTTATACCGAAGTTTATACAAAATATATACAAGTGTAAGCCAATATCAACTGTTGGGTCTGAACAGCTTCTCCTGGACACACATATGCTAAAGACTGCGTTACTCGAACTGCCTTCTCTTGGCTCCGAGGTTAAGAGACCAGCTCCAGCAATGTATACAAAGGTAGTTGTGAAACTAATGTCAAAGGCTGAGATGATCCTCAAGTTGGTGATGGCTCCACTGGATGGGAACCTTGAGGGCTTCATTTCCCAGTTTGTGCAGCTGCTTCCTGAGTGCACCATAGCGGAGTTCCACAAAGTGCTGGACATGAAGGGAGCCAAGTTCTCGAAAGCCCAGATGAGTAATCTGGATGCGATTTTCAAAGAAACTAGTAAGTCTAGTAGTGAACCGAAATAATCTAGACAAGAGATTTTTAGGTTTTTTATGCGAATGTATTTTTATACGACCTAAGTGATGAGATAAGTGGATGCCTCGTCTGATGCGCCTGAGTACCTTAGGGGCCGTTCAAGTATTACGTAACGCAATTTTTGAAGATATTACCCCCCCATCCCCATCCCCACATGTAACGCGTCGTAACGTTTTCCTGTACGCCTCCGCTTCCCATCCAGAATTTATGTAACTCTAAAAGACAATTTTTTTTTATCACAATTCACGCAAATACCGAAAAGCCGCTAAAATACCTTTTTTATTGTTTTAAAATAAAAAAAACAATGTGACATAACGCTTTGTACGAAACCCCCCTCCCGCCCCTGTAACGCATCGTAACGTTTTACAAGACCCCCGCATCCCCCCAAATTGCGTTACGTAATACTTGAACGGCCCCTTATAGGACAACTTGTGCCTGTTACGTCTCATACCCAATAATCACACTGGCAACGCGGTATTGTATATGGTTGTTTGGGGCAGAAATATATAAAGCATGGACCATACAGACTTATTCTCGCTTACGAGAGATCTACCTAGTATAATTTAAAACACAATAGAAGTGTGTAAATTCGTTATCTATAAAGGATGTTTCGTCTATAATGTTATTTGTTGAAGGTAATGCACAGTCTAATAAAGTGGGGTCCCATTACTTCAGTCAAACTTAATACTACATTAGGTTTCCAGTTATGGCTATATCCTATATAGGTAACAGCTATTTCCTATCTTTGTATACTGAAGTTAGTTGCGAATTTTGCTATTCTAGTACCAATAGATAACAGGTGGGGCGGCTAACTTCACACTATCATTTTTGATTTATCATATGTTTGTTAGAAATAGATACAATGGGTTTCGATAATTTAAAGGCTAGAAGGATTATACTAAATAATCATCGCTTATCACAATATAATTTATTAATAGGCAGTAGGCCCTACTGACATGAAGATCTGGGTTCAGTCAGTTCAAAATGTGAATAACTTTTTATTGTATTGTAGTGTATTGAAAGGTATACCGCATGATTTCTATAATGCATTAAATTCTATCATAGTATTTTAAATGCAATTTTTAAGTGATTTCTTACTTCTTTTAAATTAAATTTTGTTATATCCAAATTGCAACAATATAAATATTCTCAGAAACCTATTTAATTTAGATTTAGATACATTATGAAGTGTATTTCGCAAATATAAATATAGTTGTGATGGCTATTCTAATTTTCCTTACACTTTATGTGTTTGGGAACTCTGTTGGTATACATTTTTTAACCGATACAGGTATATTATTTTTAGACATAACGTTTCGTGCTAATAATAAGTCAGTATTTTGAATAATTATTTGTATGTTTGTTAATAATATATAATTTATACATTCCATTTGAAAAAATCGTTTTAGTTTCATCCGAGTGTGTGACACTGAAATAAATTATTATTCAAACAGTATTTTTTATTTCTTTTCATCACAAATGTTCACATTTCCAGTTACAAGCAAAGTTACGAAGCTTTCTAATAAATTTGTTTTCTTTTATTCTTGGTAGCAGATCTATAGATAAGAGAATATGCTGGAATCTTCTGCAAAACCCTGGATGTAGCATACATTCAGGTGTACCTCACATATAAACTTAAAAACTTTTTATTATTATTATACATTTTGCATTAGTGCTGATCAGACCTATCATCGGTGCCTACCGAAAATAAAACTAAAATAAATTATGATTGTCTCATGGAATCTTTATAAGTTTGTGAAATGAGTTCTTATTTTGCTAGTTGCTGAATTAGTAGGATTCTGGGTAAACGTAATTTATTAAGAGTTTTTAATATAGTTACCACGTACATGTAAGTCATTTGGAGTATGTTTTCGTACTTAAAACTTAGAGACAACCAACAAGAATCATTAAAAACCACTGCTGGAGTGTACATTTAAAAAAACTATTTCCGATGTTGATTAGGCTGAATTGGGCTGAATGAAATGTTTACAAGTGCCTTTCCTGTTATTAAAAACTTTAACTGTAAACAAACATGGTAGACAGCAAACGTCAAACGCAGTTGCTCGCCGCGCGCCGCTTGACGTGTTTCGTGTTATGAAATTCGGAAAATGGTTTATTTTCCGGCGCGGAAATGTTATCATGCCGCTAAACTTGGAATATTATTGATATTAGTTGTAGCTTTATTGTCATTTTTCGAAAAATGGCGAGGTGGGAAGCTGTCTACCGGTGCAACTTTCTCCGATCCTGTCGAAGCGGAGTTCGAAAGACAAATATTGGAGGACGAGGCTCGTATTATCCCTGGACTGGGGGAAGGCGGTGTAGCAGCTCACTTGGTGGGAGAGGACAAGCGCCTCGGCGAGGAATCGGAGAAGAAATTGGCTATGAACGTCTACTTAAGTGATAGAATATCGTATAACAGAACTTTGAAAGGTAAGTTAGTGTTCGGGCGCGGCGATAGCGTGCTTGTTTTTTTTTAATCATAACTTGCATGTGAACGCACTCAGTAAGTATAACTTGGAGCTGTGTGATAGTTAGAAACCGTTGATAAGTTTGCATAGCGCTATTATTAGAATGATCAGAGAAATAACAATTATAATGATAGCTGCGTGTGCACGCGCGTAACGAGATATTACCACTATATTAATAAAATACGCATCATTACGGAACTGAACTTTAAATGTTAAGAGATTGCAATCTCAAAAAAGTATAATATTGATAAGTAAATTAACTCTAAAGTTTGTGTATATTATTTAAAGCCTTTTCAACAGAATACAATCGAAAAGTGTAGTAATAAAAGGTATAGTGTTAAAGACAACTTATTGTATAGCACTTAAGTATAAATCTGAATGTGGTTGTATCAATTGGAACATGTCAATGTTATATGAAGATAATATATTCCGGATATCAGAGCAGTGTAAACAGGAACTGATGTTGAGTCAATATATAACCAGCACACACACACACACACAAATTATATTCCTGAAAACAAACAACATATACTGCCATAACAAAGTCAGTTGTACTAAATGCATTTATTATGTGTGAATATAATTGGGTCAATATTGTTTACTATGTACACAAAGGTTATGACTATATCATAGGGGTCACACAGACATACAATACATACAGCTGTACAATTGAATATATGACAAATATTTGATAAATAGTATATAAATAACTTTGAAGTATAATATACTTTTGAATAGGATGTTAACTTATGATTTGCTTTAATGTTAAACAAATCAACATGTAGATTTTTTTTATTGATAACCATCCATGGGCTGCCAGTGCTTTGACTTGCAGAACATTACAAGACTAATCTACTGTAATGATAACAATATAAATCTTTAATATAAATAGTATAAACTAATTATATAAACAATGTGGCCAATGACCGCAAATGTTTTAATGTTTTTTTTTTAATAAACTGTTAAAATCAATGTACTGTATCTTGTTTATAGCTTATTATGAATAACAATTATCTTTAATACTATCTTCAAATTCGCATAAGATATCGATTTTAATTAATGATACTTATTGATAAGCGTTATCTCCTTAATAATAAGTATGTCTATATTGTAATAGTTCTGTGATGATGTCTGTTTAGAGAATAGATCTATTGAGAAAACATCAAGTTTGAGATGCAGATATGGCTAGCCAAAAGGGATAATTCTTAGGAAGTAGATATTCATTTCTATTTGATATTTAAATATGAATTTTAGCCACATTAAAGCATTATATACGTCACAAGTTTCCATTGTTTAGAGTTAGCGCCGGAGTTCCGAGAAAATATTAATATGTTTAATTATATTTTAAACTCTTTTCAAATATCCTATGGTATATAAACAGGAAAAAATTAAGTGACCATTTCTCTTGGCCCAGGTTACGATGACACCAAAATTTTTACTTATACATTAAAACTGATGCTATATGTATAACACATTTTTGATCAGAGTGTGTAGTGTAGAGAATACAGATTTCTGAGTAGTTACATCGCTTATTATGAGAGATACGCGGCTAAATTACGTTCAAACCGCTGCACTATGGACCGACATGCAATTTATAAGTGATATGAATTAAATTGGGCAATGAATGTAACTAGCTATCGAACAAGTCGACACGGATTTTGAGGTCAGAGCAACCTTTTTCTTTCATCGTGCTGTACGAATTATATCTGCACATTTTTTCGATAGCACTTGATTTTTTGCACTAGTTTAAGGATCCGTAGGCGCGAATAAAAATCTTTTAATATATATTTTTTTTATTATTTGCGATAGACGTGATAGACTTACCTCCTATCACATCATAAGACGGACTACATGTGGCGGAACGTGGGTGCACTGGTCGCACCTCTGCTTACCCCATCTGGGATAAAATTGTGTTGTGTTATTTCTGTTTAATATAGTATATCTATCGTATAATGGAAAGAAAAACGCTCTACGATTTTTATGCGCATAAGCTGCTGCTTTTTTTTCATATTACATCTGTGGATTATATTTTTGTTAAATAAATCTACTTCACGTCTCGTTCTGTTTCGATACTGCGATATCTATAAGACTACGACAGCGATAACGTTCCAATGCTTATAAACAAATAATAAACTGTGATTTGTATTCCAAACGCTTATATAACAGACCATGTGTCAATAAATATCATGAGGTAAATTATCAGCTATATTAACTCGTACGGAATAAAGATCTTTACTAATTGGCCCGTTCTAATACTTATAATAGGTGGTCGTTGTGTAATGCGGGTCCGTCTAATTGTCTTTTTAAAAAAAAAACACCAAAATATCCGAGACACAAATCACTTTTAATCAATTCAATATTACAGTTATTTTTGACACCTCACTTTTCTTTTACGTTTTCGCTATAAAATGTTACCCGTAACGCGGAATTAATGCAACAGTTCGGGCTCCGCGATTGCTACTGTTTTATATTATTTTTAATTGCAAGGTTTGCAAATTTGGTGATAGAAAAATGAGTTATAACAGTTGCAAGGTAAAACACATCTACTGCCTGATGTCGCAGGACTCGCAGACTTAGGGGTGACCTTCGGAGGAGGAGAGCCGGGCAATGGCCCGAGCCTTGCCCTTACAGTAGCCTCGCGCGGTGCCTCGGCGGACTTTTACTATCTTTCCGACGAAACTTTTAAAACCGGGGTACTATTTTCTTTCTTCCGCCCGGGTCCTCTCGTCGTTTAGGGCCGCCACTGCCTACACTTCGGGCCACCAACAGTAATATAGACCATTTAGATCTGTGTCTAATACGTGTACCCGATAAATTATCTCTTCTTCCAGCTGCCCTTAACCCTAACCTTAAATCTAATGTTGGGCAACAGAAATATTAGGCGTGGTGCAGAAATTATTTTGCTTCGTTATGACCAGCCGTCTGCCTGATTTCAACCCCTGTACGCGAAACCACCTACTAGTCATCATCATCGACTATAAGAAGTCCAATTCTGAAAATAGGCATCCCCTGAAGATTTCCAGACCGATCCATTAAACTCTAGAATGTATAACGTAAATAAGATTTTGTAGGGAATGTCGAACAGCTTTGGGGCAAGGCTTCGCATTTCGCGGGATCCCGAGCTGGCAAAGGGTACAAAACATTACCATTCTTTGGCCATCGGATAAAAAGACCTAGCAAAGAGCTGCGACTCAGAGCCTCGCATTAGTTAAAGCCACCACTGTTGCTAGTGTTAGATGTCTAATTGTAAGAACATTTTCATCAGACTACCGCAACCAGGCGTGCACCCGCGTGGTGTACGACGCGGAGCTGCCATCAGCCTCGGTGATCCTGATCTTCCACAACGAGCCGTACTCGGTGGTGGTGCGGACAGTGTGGAGCGTGGTGAACAGCGCCAGGCGGAACAACCCTTGGTTTGCCAAAGCCAACTATGTGGAGAGGGATACTGGGAAGACCATGACGCTTGGTGAGAAATAGTGAATTTCTTGGCATGGCTATGTATTGTATGAAGATGGAAGTATCTTCTCCTACTTCGCTCCAAAGTGGGACTAGTGAAACACTTTTTTAATTGTAAATATTTTTTTTTTAAAGCCCGTCCCAATAATTCAACAGTTTTATTACCACAACGCAGACATACAAAATGGTAAAACAAAAATAAAAGCTTACGATACAAGGTTTTTCCCGTCTATAATCAAAACTATAGGTAAATTAATCGTATTTATAAACTTTTCCGCTACAAAAACATCACAGACACCATTTACAACACCACTTTCTCCAGGCTATCCCGGCCAAGATCCAACGTCTCCTTTCGTGTACCTGAAGGAGATCATCCTGGTGGACGACAACTCCACGCTGCCCGAGCTGAAGGGCAAGCTGAGCCACTACGTGCGTACTAGGCTTCCGCCAGACCTCATCAGGATACTGCGGCTGCCGGATCGGTAAGTGGAGGAAGGGTTTTGGGGCAACACCCATCGATTGGCAATGACTATCTTTATAATGTCGGCATGAATTTCCAGTAAAATTTTATCTTCGCTAAAATTGTTACATGTTGTCATGATATATGACAATAATGGACTTCTTATGAGCATTAACCTGAAATGCTCAAAAAGGGCCTTATACAAATTTAAATTTCTTTTCGTGCAGCGATTCCTCCATCGTTACAATATATGCCGAGGATCAGATATAGGTAGTTAGACAAATTCTTATTTGAATACCGTTTTCTCCTGGGATAAACTTTTAGGCTCCCCCAAAAAAGACTAAAGCTATATGGATTAATAAAAGTAATATAATAATCGAAAACTTGAACCGAAAGTTAGGAGAGAATTTGTACATTCATTGTGTATTCACGTAAAATTATTAATAGTATATTGTTCAGAGAATAATATTTTTTTGTTCAATATAAATAAATGCATTAATAGTTCATGGATAAAAATTAAGATAATATTGTATAGAGGTTCCCAACATTGTCCTTTCACGCTCCCACAAAAAACAAACGATGTATCTCCTTCCTACACAATAAAATCATAATAGTAAAATCAACGTAGATAAAGTTACGTAGAGCGCTCCCATTGTGGGATGGTACCCAGGATAGGTCTGACTCAAGCGCGGCAGCACGGCGCCCGCATGGCCACGGGCGATGTACTGGTGTTTCTGGACGCCCACTGCGAGGGTTCGTGGGACTGGCTCCGGCCTCTTCTGCAGAGGATCAAGGACAGCCGGGAGGCGGTGGTCACTCCCCTCATAGACGTTCTCGACCAGACCACGTTTCAGTACCAGACCGGAAATGATGACTTCGAGGTGACGTGCCAGTGAAATGGGTTTTTAATTGATGACCAGTTTCCTAGTAACGTCAAAAGTTGCAGGTCGGGACAGACTGTGACTTATGCGCCGTTTGTCCGCTTCCTTGATAATAATGATGGTATCCGACTAACCTACTCCTTACTTCCTATTGGAAACTGGTCAAAAGTTAACAGCTATGGGTTTGTGCTTAGGTGTTTTATAACATTTAGGAACGTATTTTTGGGATTGGGCTATCACTATCCTATTAGAGGAATATATTCCCATAATAGGAATATTGCTTATACATTTTGCTCCTATTATGGACATATATTTATTACTCATTGGAGAAATATCAAATTCGTGTTCATTAGGTTAGAGGTAATTTTTACATTCACATTAAGACGTAATAACATTTGTCATTTATTTTGAGTGCTAACCTTTACACATTTTGGGTAAAAGACCATAATTTAGCCCACATTATTAGTAAAAATACCTACTCATGAAACTACATACTTACAACTTTAACTACGTGATCAGCGATATTTTTCTATCGTTATGAATAGCCTGTTGATAGCTCTGAATATAGTATAATTTCGATAAACATAAAACTACAAATATATCCTAGTAAGGTACAATAAGCGAAGAGATGCGAAACGACAGGTATTTAGACCAAGGTAATACTTTATAGGCGGTATTCTAGCTCTAGTGTCATAGCCTGTTACTTCTGTTCACTGTTACAGATCATATTGCTCTAGCTCATAATGTCACCGCTCGGAAGAATAACGGTGTTAGTGAACAACTGAACAATAGACCTTTAAACGTATTCAGTGTTGTGCCTATGTTAGTATATTTCGAAAAAGTGTTGGACAATGTTTTGAATTGGAAATTTGAGGGGATCTTGTTAGAATAACAAAAATAGGTAATTTTGGGGGGCTAAAATGAAGTACGGAGGTTTTCCAGCGTGGGGCTGACGCGCGCGCGGTTGGCGGGCGCTCGGTACGCGACGGGCGACGCGCTGGTCTTCCTAGACGCGCACTGCGAGGTGCAGCCCGACTGGCTGCGGCCGCTCCTGCACGAGCTCAAACTCCGGCCCCACTCCGCGCTGGTGCCCATCATCGACGTCATTGACTCCTCCAACTTCTACTATAGCGTCCAGGACTCAGTCTCATTCCAGGTCTTGTACCTTTGCCTGGATGTTCGCTTCTGCGTGTGGCTTCTTCTCATTTGTGTCTTGTTTTGAAACTATTTTTCCAATCTCTATGAGGTTCGGCTTATGTTGAGAACTTCACATTGTCTAGTTTTGGGAGTTAAAATGATTTATAGGGATTATAGGTCATGGTTATGCGCTTAACCTTATTTCTAAATATACTTATATTTTATATGCGGAAGCTTGTGAAATGTTTGGGTGTTCGTATGTTTGTTAGAAGTAAACGCAGTAGTAACTGAACGGATTTGGATGACATTAAGCATGAGGAAAGACAATGTCCTGGATTAACACATAGGCTACTTTTTATTCCGGTAATTTTCTCCCTTGGATAAAAATTTACTTCGTAATATTATTTTTTGAATAGATGACTCTGGCGGCGTTCATTGTTTTAGGGACTTTTGTAACAGGAAAGGCTTTTCACGCAATCGAAGTTGCAAGCAACAATCAGCAGCGTATAGGTTTAAAAGTAATATACCACTTATTCTGCCACATTTGTATATTCTAAATAATGGAAAACCTCTATCTAATACTTAACAATGTGTTAAATACCTCTTTGTAAACCGACGACGTAGGTGAAATTTGTATATCAATAGACGTGAAGTATAAAGGTGCTATGGAGAGCTCGTGATAGTTAATTATCTACGTATATTGCTAGTCGTTATCGTAGTCGAGGTCCATTGTACAGCTCTATTCCGCTTCCGCGATGCACTGACCCGCATACTTCATATTTGATTTATTATAATTGACCATCATGTGAAAAACTATATTAGCTATTTGATGAGTTGAGGTGCATTATAAACTCTCGTTTCTATTTGAAAATATGATAGGCTGACTGCTAAAATTATGGAAATAGATTTGTCTGTCGAAAATCAATATTATATATGGTCGGGTCTCTTAATTGGTTTTAAGGATAGAATAAAATTTCATATCACAAGATTCTAGGTATTGATTTATTAATTTAATTAGTATTTATCCTTCTCTTCATCAGTTCTCGAAGTTTCAGCTCCTTCAAAACGATTGAATGTGTTTTCTAAATTTTTTATGGGTTAGACATTTTCTAGCACTTTACACTTTTACACAATTTCATTTATGTTGCGTGTACTTTGCTTTTTGTATGTGTGTGTTTTTATTGCGTTTAATGTATTGCTTTATGTTTGTACTATCAGCTGAGAATACCTTTGGATCTCAGTTGACGTCACACGTGTAAAAAGGACGTTAGAAATGGTAATAATAGTCGAACAATTGTCACTCGTTCAAGTCCAAAGATATTTTCGACGGGTAGTAGTGTGTACTGTGTAGTATACATTTCAAAAACTTATTATAACAGAATCACGCAATTGATAGATGTGTTTCTGAATTAGAAGTTTCATCTAGCGAATTTTCTATGATTATGTTAAGTACTAGAGATATGTTTAAATTACAATACCATCTACATATAGTTTCATTTAGAAAATTGAAAATACGTTAAATATTTTCATTATTAGTTCTTAGGCAAGACGATCCACTAAGGGCTTCAAAAAGTTTGACAATCACTGTATTCCCACAGCGTGTTATATATGATACCGTGATAAGACACGAGGAGTCTATTGTCCATATCTATCCAGAGACAATACGCCTAGGCCCCTGCTAGTACAGGCTAGCGGAGGCATGATCAAGTTTGACAACCGCCGACCGTTCCAGGCAAGGTCTAATGAAGGCGCGGATGAGGGGTGCGCGCGCGGCGAGGGGCGACGTGCTGGTGTTTCTAGACGCGCACTGCGAGGCCGGTAGTGACTGGCTGAGGCCCCTCTTGCAACGCGTGCGGCATAAGAGGGACGCGGTCCTCACACCTCTCATCGACGTCGTAGACCAGACCACCTTCCAGCTAGACGCGGCAGAGTATTTCCAGGTTTAGATGTTAGGAATAACCTGGATGGGGTAATGCATGTGATAAATGGATGTTCTGTTGTGGTGTAGTCCGTAAACACGTCGACATTGCATGTTTTTAAAATTTGTCCTCTTTTTGGAGTTATTTTCTCAATTATAATGTCTTGTGATTTACGTTAAATCAAGTCTTCTACTGTGATACAATGTCCGATTTCTTGTTTATTTTTTTTAGAATATTTTCCGTTAATTATTTGGTTATACTCAAAAAGGACAGCGAGAAGATAGGTTAATACTATATTACATAAGTTGTTGCAAACATAAGTGTTTTATGGACTATATCATTCCAAGACGTTTATAATTACTAACAAGCATGCATAACATTTAAGGAATATTAAAATTTACAGAAAACTAATTGAATATATGATTATTTTCGAAAAGTTACTCACAATTGGGTAAAGAAAAATTCGATATTTGTATCTAAATACTAATCATAATATTATTCGATAGTCTCGCATTTCCGAGGCCACGGCTTTAATACCAGTATTAAGAAAAATATTTGTGTGATTCGCAAATATTGGGAGCGCTAAAAATAACGAAGTGAAATAGAAACCAAATTACCACAAACTTTGTTAGGTTTCTAAACGGAATATTTGATAACAAATTAATAGCATTTTTATTGACAGGCAGTAGTATAAAGAGGAAGTATTTAACTACCATTTAATTAGTGACGCGTTACTAATTCTAGATAAAAGGCTTTGTAGTAAGTAAGCGCAATATTAACTCTGCTGATATCTTGGAATTCAGAAAAATGACTTTGGTACAATTCTATGATTTTGAGGTCTTGGTCATGAATGGCCAGATTATTGGCAGCTTTGTTTATGGTAAGAAAGGCCAGGTTATTGTCTTCTGTCACTGTCTATTCAACAAAACTCGCCATAAGTCCGGAGAGGTGGTAAAGAGGCAAAATTCGTTGATAATTAAAACTCGACCTTATTCGCCTTGTGCTTAACGTTAGTATTTGAATGATAAACTGAAATTTAATATTTGTTTGAAACGATGTATGTTATTTAACGTTACAATAACATCCACCGTCAATAATATTTCAAAACTATAGCTTACACTTTACTTTTTATCGAATTCAGTCTCTTTGCTATCAATTTTATTTAGTATTCGAATTTTAGGATTCGTTGAAGACCTTCACCGTCCTAAAAATATATTTACCCATCCCATACATCAGTTCGCATCAAAGTCTGGTAGTGCGTTAAACCCTCATTAAAAGGACCGCGCAACCTTCAATTTAAGTGACAGTATTAATCAAATGGCTTGATTAAATAACTGAAAATACGATCAGTGATTCTCAAACTTTGTGCGTAGCCCCTTATATCTATTTGCACGCTGCTTGCTTTTGCTTGCATATGAAGTGATTTTTATAACTTACATAAAAAATATAATATATCATTACAAAACTTGAACTGCACTATGACGAGGGCAGCGTTTTGTATAGTATTGATGCCTGCAGCCAGCGTGGTGAACTAAGGTTTAACCCGCTCAATATTGGAGGCTCCTGCCCTGCTGTGACAGTATGTAAGACAGAGCTGATATTATTGATACGGTTTATGAATTAGTTTGGTTATCATTAGGTAAACTACATGCGCGTAATTTTGATGTAAAAAATATATTATAAAAATAATTACGTCTTCTAGAACAGTCGATATAACATTGTTTATAAAAATCACTTCATCACCGATCGGGTAAGGTTTGATTCAGGTATGCTGTATAATATGTTGTGGTGTTTGGTGTTCAGGTGGGCGGGTTTACGTTCACCGGCCACTTCACTTGGATCGACGTGCCCGAGCGAGAGAAGAAGCGCAGAGGCTCCGATATAGGACCAACTTGGTGAGATTCTACTTTATTATATGGCTTAATTGGACGAAGTAATTTTCTTGCCGAACGTTTCTAGTGAGTCTTGCCTGTCAATAATTGCTTTACTATTGTGTCCAGACGGAGCAAATTTATTGTGTTCTTTCAAAAATTTTACACGTGAGGTTAGGAAATTGCTCCGTATATTTGAGGCTTTAATTTAGTCCTTTATGACATCATATCGTGTGGCTCATATTGACAGAGGAAGAGCCTTAACCTTAATGAATGGATAGGGTATATGGTTTTTGACAAACTTATACGAAACAGTAGTGGTTGGGTACTGATAACTAGTAATCCTATTACTGCTTCAGATAAAACTACAGCACACCTAAAAATTAGGTAGATTTCTTATTATCATGTAAAAACTCATTTTCACGAACAGACATTCATCATGTTTTTTATAGATAATCTGCCACAAACGAGCACAATGGGAAGTAGTGTATATATCCTTGCGGATGAGAGCTAGTTTGTAAGTACGTGTTGACAGGTCCCCGACGATGGCTGGCGGTCTGTTTGCGATCAACCGCGCGTACTACTGGGAGATGGGCGCGTACGACGAGCAGATGGCGGGCTGGGGCGGCGAGAACCTCGAGATGTCCTTCCGGATATGGCAGTGTGAGTGAGCAAGCAACTTGTACTCTAGTGCAGTCATCAGTGGCGTAGTTTGGGGTCTTCCCGGGTCGGACCCGAACTGTGGCTCCAAAGACACCAAGCGAGAGCGAAAGAAATGACTATTCTACATATAAGACAACGCCCCTCCTTCCATAGTTAAATAGAATAATAATATCAGCCCTGTATTATATACTTGCCCACTGCTGAGCACGGGCCTCCGACACTACTGAGAGGGATTAGGCCTTACTCCACCACGCTGGCCTAGTGCGGATTGGTAGACTTCACACACCTTCGAAATTCCTATAGAGAACTTCTCAGATGTGCAGGTTTCCTCACGATGTTTTCCTTCACCGTTAAAGCGAACGATATATTCACAAAGAATACTCACATGATTTTTTAGAAAAGTCAGAGGTGTGTGCCCTTGGGATTTGAACCTGCGGACATTCGTCTTGGCAGTCCGTTCCACACCCAACTAGGCTATCGCCGCTTCCATAGTTACTAATAACTAATACATGCGACAAGAGTAAAAACTAAAGGTTTTAATTTATCCATTTTGCCTTTCTCCTAAAAGTGCTGTGTGGGAAGGTACACCATCCTCTTCCCACCCTAATTACTTTACGCCGCGAGCAGTCATCAAGAAGTGATTAATAGTATTTATATTTACTTTAATGGAATGATCAACAATGACTTGTGAACGTATAGGCGGCGAGGGAGGATGGGGAAAGGAGAGCTTGACGGTCTTTACAAAACATTTACCCCCTTATTCATAGACGTTTTTTATCTAAGGAAGTAAAGCTATGATAACAAGTCTGTTTCTCAGTGCTGATGGTATGGCAGCCTTCGCAGTGCGCAGACATAGGGATATTGTGATATAAAAAAAACATCTATCAATTACGGGGTTAATATATAAGTTTTTTCGGAAACCCTGGTATACGACCCTCAATCAATTTAGCAAGTAGATCGCATACAGGATCTTTAAATTCATCATATCATGTATTAATGCCAAATGGTAAGACTTGTGTTATATTATGCTTGCAGGTGGCGGCACGCTGGAGACGATCCCGTGCTCGCGCGTGGGGCACGTGTTCCGCAGCTTCCACCCGTACGGCCTGCCCGCCAACAGCGACACCCACGGTGACCACACACACCACTACACCACACGCATTGTGACCCCTCGCTGTTTATTGTACCATCTATATATTGTAGTTTATTGCGTTACCTTGTAATTTCGCAATGTTGGGCAAAGACTTCCCCAATATCCTTTCATGTATCGCGAATATATCTTCGGTTTACTGCAGGAACTGGCTAATGGCAAAAAATCATCAAGTACAGTTTATAATGCCTTGAACATGATATAACGTTAAACATACCAACTTGATTCTAAGAATAAAAATTATATCTAAGATGATATAGGAAAACAATGTAACTGAAACTAAAAGTGGCTTAATTTATACTTTTGTATTTGTCAGTTTATGAGTTCTTGCAGTAAACCGACGATATGATGAATTCCATGAATATGTGAGTAATCGCATCTGCAATTACTCTTAATTTTTTAACATAGGTGGACGCTTCCGCATGTCATTCCCATGTAAAGTAAGCTTTTGAATTTAAAGACTTTACTTGACTTTTCTATTTCCCACTTGTGTGCTCGACAGTCAGTCAGCTCCGCCCACAGAACAAGTTCGAGTAAAACTATCCCACGTTTACTAATGTCTACCCTCACCGTAGTAGGATTATGTTCACATTCACCCCATTTGACCCTAGACCCCATCCTCCAGGTATAAACACAGCGCGCATGGCCGAGGTGTGGATGGACGAGTATGCGGAACTGTTCTACCTTCACCGACCTGATCTGAGGGTGAGTACTTCTGCCATCCCTTTTGAAATAGGATCCTTGAATAATGGTATTAAGTCTGCCAGACATCAGCGCCGAAGTATCGATTAAATAATATTCGATTATTATTGATCGATCAAGCATCGATTTAATTGACCTTTCTTTAGCTACATACCACTTTTTGTTGTGCTAGTTGTAAGTTTTCCTAAATAAAATATCTCAATATAGGTATTGTTATTTATTTTCTAAATTAATGTATTAAGTACTGTAATTTTTATTGAATATAATAAATACGGTCCAATGGTGCTTAGATATATTATTCCGGCAACGGTTTGACTGTTCCTCTGGCATTGTAAAGTCCACGGACGGATGCTGCTTACCATCAAGCGGACCGCTTGCTGGTTTGGCTACTAAAGCATTAAAAAAACGTTAATTTTTTTTTCATATCCCTTGATTTTGGACGAATCTGTCTCTCTTCCAGAACAATCCGAAGATTGGCGACGTGACGCACCGCAAGATCCTGCGGGAGAAGCTGCAGTGCAAGAGCTTCCAGTGGTACCTCGACAACATCTACAAAGAGAAGTTCGTGCCGGTGCGAGACGTCTACGGATATGGCAGGTACGTTATAAAAAAGTGTTTTCGAATATTTGAGAACACAAGAAGTATTAATAATACCAGCCCTGTATACTGTCCCACTGCTGGGCACGGGCCTCGTCTACTACTGAGAGGAATTAGGTTGGCCTAGTGCAGATTGGTAGACTTCAGACACCCTCAAAATTTCTGTTAAGAACTTCTCAGGTATGCAGGTTTCTTCACGATATTTTCCTTCACTGTTAGAGCAAGCGATAATTCACAAAGAATACACACATAATGTTAGACAAGTCAGAGATGTGTGCCCTTGTGATTTGATCTTGCAGACATTCGTCTCGGCAGGCTGTTCCACAACTAACTAGGCTATCGTAAGAAGTATTGTGGTGGTGTAATTAATCATTGTTAAAAGACATCAAATCACAGTTGATATTGTATAATAAGAAACGGGAAATATTTATCGATATGAACTTAGAACCGTCACCGTTACATAGTAGAACTTACATAAACCAAGTGACTGAACTAATTGCCTCTTCTATGGACACATAGGATTGAGCTTATGAACAATCATTTCTGAAGAACGATTCAGAGGTATGTTCACTATAAATATGTAATATTTTGTGGTCCTTCGATCCGGATAGTGAGGTCTGGTTGGCGCAGGTTCATGAACCCGTCGAGCGGGTTCTGCCTGGACACGATGCAGCGCGAGGGCGAGGCGGTGCCGCTGGGCGTGTACCCGTGCCACGCGCAGCTGCAGGCCACGCAGTACCTGTCGCTCAGCCTCGCCGGCGAGCTGCGCGACGAGGAGAAGTGCGCCCAGCTGCAGTACACCAGGTCACACTGCACGCTTCTCAGCAGACTGTTACATTTACTGTTAAAGTAACAGTTGCCACAACACAAACGTCGATAAAGCAAAAACAGTGGTTATATGTTTCACGAAAGTAACCGTAACTTTGGCAAATACGGTTGTGAGGGTATATGGTAGGCTGGGACCTTATTCTCTATGCCACATGTTATTTTTACAGTGCGTAACAAGCTCGTAACGCATCGCGTCACGTTCAATACAATAGAAATTGGCATACAGAATACTATTCCACACAAATTTCACGAAGATAACATAACACGGCCGCGTAACGCGTTTGCAGTGTCACAGAGAATAGGGCCCCTGGTGAGGCCGTATAGTACCAGCGCAATAGCAAGTAAATATAAAACAAATAAAATGTTATAGATATTATGACACATATTTCGTCAATCGTTATTATAAGCGTGAACAAAATAAATTTATGGAAAACATATTTTCTGTTATTACATAAATGGAAAGTCGCAAAAAAGTATAGTTGATATGATTGATTGACTGTTGTGCGCAGGCGCGAGAACGAAGTCGACGAAGACATCAGTCGGAAAGTGCTGATGGCGACCTGCCACGGGAAGCAACGGGGGCAGGTAACATTATATAGAATCTATGGACGTCACATTTTTAGTACTCCGTTGACATAATTTTGACTTGAAATGCTATACACTCACCCGGTATATTATAGTCTAGTCGGATTGTGGATTTCTACTCGTAGTAATGCTCTAAGAACAGTAATATATCAAGCCGGCATGGCACTATTTTTCTATTTTTTATTATTTTTTTTAATAGTAAGAAAATAGGCAGTGTTGCTCAAGCTTTACCAAGTAAAAAATATTTTCTGAGATAAAAGTCCTACTGGTCTACGTCTTTCTATATCATTCCAGCTTACTTTGTACCAATATTTTTTTCTAATCGAATCTGTGATTTACACCCGTTTTCAATAACCAATCCCAAATGCTTTTTCGATCTATCTCGAAAATTGACCAATCAGATAAAAGTTTTTTTTTGACATGCTTATAATGACCTATTTTGATTGGTTTATTCTCGAGATCGGATTAAGGCGAAAGCTTTACTGATAGACGGATGGATCTACTTTCCTTTTGCTACTTTTGCACTTAAAAGTGATTGGTGTGGATGAAAACGTATTTGTCGTCAGAAATGGAAGTACGAGGCGAGCTCGGGCACGCTGAAGCACGCGGACTCGGGGCTGTGTCTCTCGGCGGGGCGCGACTCCAGCGCCGACGTGTTGGCGCGCACCTGCCGCGGGCAGCTCCGACCAGCGCTGGCGCATCGACTACGCCGAGTACAACCACTTCACCAGGGACGGTCAGTGTACCATGGATTCCAAACTATACTGGCTTTGGGGAGCTCTTATGGAGGGAGGTAGTCAGTAAATCATTGTTTGTGTACTGGGCTCGGCCACCTGGGAGGGGGGATACAGTTACCAGCTCAATGCAAACACATTAATTTGTAAGTCAATTTACCCTTCTATTCACCCCCCCCCCCCCTACTTGCCAGCCCGAGCTGGTTACTTCAGTTTGTACCTTGTCTTTAGTATAAATTTTATACCTAATTTAAAATGTCCATAGTAATATAAGTAATTTTAATAGTTGTTTAGAAATAATAATAATTATTCTTATGCTTTGTTTTGACGTATCATAAGTGCAACTTTGTTGGCCTACGTGATAAATAAAGTATTTTATTTTATTTTAATCAGTCACAATTGACATAAGTTAATACTATTATTACCTTTATAGATTGCCCGTAATGTGGTAGAAACGAACATTGCAATAGTACTTAAACAAACAAAAGCCTATCACCAGTAAGAGTGAACATGCTGACCGTACAATTTGCTACCATCAGGGGCCATATTCGATGTGACAGTGTGTTTACACTATTTTTTTTTACCACGGCAGTGTTATGAATATAAAAAAATATTTATAAAAAATAATTGCTAGAGACTTTCAAATTAGACTGAGCCTGTGTCTCGAGAAACCAATTAATAAAATATGAAGTTATTTATTTATTGCGAGTTAGAGAGCGTCATGTTTGTATTAGTGTGCGTGTGTACGCACTACGCATGCGTGCTCATGTATGTGTTATTTTCGTGAAATTAGCGTGGAATGGTATTTATGTCAATTGCCATAACTGCTATAAGGCGCGTCACGTCTTTGTTATGGTTTGCTCAGCACACTTCACTAATATGTGATAGTATTGCGGGACATTAAAATTATTTTGTTGCAGACGTGGAGCCTAGCGACAGGGATGAGAAATTAAAAAAGCTTCGTGGACAAAGGTACGTTACTGTTAGATGTTTTTTGTTATTTATTTATTTATTTGGGAAACAAACAGAACAAATTATGACTAAAAAGAAATGAATGTAAATTAAGGTTCTTAATCCAACACAGTTTCCACTAATAGGTAATACACACATAGAAGAGAGTAGACGAAAATTAATTTACAATATTACAAATTAAAAATTGCATAAAGAAAATAAACAAACAAACTCAATCAAGCGTGGAAAATAATTCAATAGAGACAAGTATCTAAATTATCCACAATATCAATTAATGCCTTCCTTTAGATGTTTAACGATTGACAAAATATATCGATATCGGAGATTAAAGCAAACTTATTATTCTTAACAGTTGCTCTACTAATAAAAAATATTAGAACCATAATTAGTTTTAGACGATATATGAGTTACTGTGTGACGTTGTAAATTACTTGACAAAATTGAGTTGTTTGAAGGATATTTGGATTCGATTATTTTTGCACTTTATGGTGATAGAGTCGCTCTCAAGTGCATTGATGCCAATCGTTCCGTATACTAGCATTATGCTACAGTCTAAAATGCAATAATAATCATCGAATAAAAACTATCTGTGTTGTAAATATGGTATATGTTCTTAGTAATTAAATAAAGTTAGTAAAAAGATGTTATTGACACGAGTGTTTATTTCGGACTAAAAGGGAAGTAACTATGGCAAACAAAATACAATTAGTTCTAAAAATAGAACATATAAAAAATAATAAGTCACGACGAAGGTTACAATCTCCAACAGCCGCCCTTAATCGCAGTTGTGACAGAAACAAAACAAATAAAATAATTAAGTTTCTAAACCTAAGTTAACTACACATCGTTTGTGTGCTAGAGGTCCGAGGGCCTTCGTTAGTACATCAGCAGGCATATCGTTACTTTTATATATTCTAACTTAACAATATTATTAGATACCTTTTCCCTAATAAAGTGAAACCTAGTATCTATATGCTTCGTCCTGCTGTGGTGTACAGGATTTCGAACAAGATTAATGGCACTTTGGCTGTCAGAAGCTAAGTTAACTGAACAAAGTATACCTGTTATCTCGTATATAAACCGACGTAAGTAACACGCTTCCTTCGTGGCAGACGCTAATGCCATATATTCTGACTCGGCCGAACTTAACGCAACAGTAGGTTGCTTCTTGATTCCCATGATACTGACCTCCACTTCACTTGTAAACATAACCGGTGTATGACCTTCTGTCGATTGGACAGTTTGCCCAGTTTTTAATGAAAAATATTTCGACAAATCATTTTTGACAGTGTCAAATGTCAAATCAGAATTAAAGAAGACTATTATGTCATCAACAAAGATTCCTAATATTACAAGTTCTTTACCAAAAAGTTTAGTATACACACAAGGTTCGGAAGGAGTTCCTATGAAACCTATTTTAGAAAGCGTTTCATTTAACTTTTATTCCAAGCTCGCGGTGCCTGTTTAAGACCGTAAAGAGATTTCTTCAATAAACAAACTTTGTTTTCTTTTACCCTTTTGAATAAAACCAAGAGGTTGCTCCATGAAAACTTCTTCTTCTAAATCTCCGTTAAGGAAAGCTGTATCGACATCTACGTGCTTCATTCTCAACTTCATATCTGCAGCTATCGCAAACAACGTGCGGAGGGAAGAATGACGAATCACTGGTGCGAACGTCTCCTTGTAGTCTACACTTTCAACTTGATGAAAACCTTTGACGACGAGTCTCTGCTTTATACTTGGTAATATTACCATAAGCATCCCTTTAATTTTGTAAATCCATTTACATGGTATAACCTTTTGTTAGGTCTATCTACTAAATTCCATGTATGGAGTTTCCTTAAGGAACTATACTCATCAACCATAGCATGTTGCCACTTATCAGCATCATCGGCATGAGTAGCTTCGTAATATGTCGTAGGTTCATTAGAATCTACCATTGATGTATTGTAAGCTTTATAAAAATTTGTTGTTTTTCTGTCTCTGGAAGGGTATCTGCGCTCAGGGTGCGATTCCTGTTTCAAATTCGCTGTCTCTTCTTCCACACTAGGCAGTCTTAAGCCACTGAGAGACTCTCGCTCTTCCAGAGTCACTGACTCTTTTGTACTTTCTAGATTTACTGGTAAAGTTGCTTCAGCCGCCGGGCTGATACTCTCATCACAGTCATAGAATTGACAGTCATGATCAAACTCAGACTCAATCTCCTTTTGCTCATCAAATAACAATATAGATTCTGACTGTGCGACAGATTGCTTCTGCTTTAGCGCTGTAAAGCAATTTTCAAAAAAGGTTGCATCTCTGGATATAATAACTTTTCGTGGGTTAGCAGGATCCCTAAAAATATAAGTGCCTGGATTTTCAGAATAACCGACGAAAATTGCTTCCTGTGCCTTGACATCTAATTTCTTCCTGTGACACGAAGGTATATGGACTAGAGCTCTACAACCAAATACTTTTAGATGGCTAAGATCACCTTTTCGTCCATACCATTTGTCATAAGGAATTTGTCCACCTAAGGCTCGATGAGGAGACCTATTCTTAAGGTAAATGGCAACTTAGAATCATCTTCCCAGAATGCTTTCGGTAGTGAACTTTCAGCTAGCAACGTTCTTGCCTTTTCTGTAACCGAACGATGGGTGCGTTCCGCTACTCCAACTTGCTGAGGACTATAAGGCGTCGTTGTTTGATGTTCTATACCTTTTGAAGCAAGATAATCAACAAACTCTTTATTCACGAACTCCTTACCTCCATCAGTCCTAATTGCTTTAATTGTTTTATCTAACTGATTTTCAACAAAACATTGAAACACACAAAATATATCTTTGACTTCTGTTTTAGAAGAAATAAAATAAGCAAACACTTTTCGCGTATAATCGTCTACTATTGTCAACATATATCTATTTCCTTGAAAAGAAGTTGTAGACACCGGTCCCATCAAATCCATATGGATCAGTTCCAAGGGGAAGTAGCCCTATTAAACGCTAACCTTTTGAAAGGTTTTCTTGCTTGTTTACCTTCCACGCAAGCGATACAACTAGTTTTATCTACTCCTGTATACTTTATACCTACCTTGTGATTTTTCAGTTGGTTCATGCCTATACGACACAAATGTCCTAACCTCTTATGCCAAATTTGATAACTATCCTGACAACCAGAGTGCACATCTTGTGTCAAAAAATTATCCGCCACATTCTCGGAAACATTTACAGTACCATCTAAAACGTACAGTCCACCACAGGGCGAGGCATGAGCAACAGATTCACCTGTAAAATTAAAAGTATCAGATTTATAAAAGTTACATCCATTTTTATCAAAAACACAAATAAAACCCTTTTCAACAGTTTTATATACAGATAACAAACTAGCTTTCAAATCTGGTATATAAGCAACATCACTAATATTGTTGACCACGTTCTCGGGCGTGTTTATTGAAATATTTCCAATTCCGCAGCACTTAATCTGTTCTCCATTTGCGACAGTAACAGTACCTTGATTCTGTATCGAGATATTCTGAAACCAGTCCCGTCTAGAAGTCATGTGTCTAGTACAACCTGAATCTACATAAATTATGTCCTTTCTTGGGTTTCCAGAAGTATTAAGACTTGTAAATATCGTATCATTGGTATTTACCGCATTGCCTTTCTCCTTCTTGTTTCTCTGTGGACAGTCTGGTCTCTTATGTCCAGGTGTCTTGCACTCATAACAAACTATATTCTTCTTCATTGACTTAGGCTTCTTCTTCGCATGAAAACAGGAGTCTATTGACGTAGCCACATCTTTGGACATTTCATTAAGCAGTTTTGTTTTCACCAACTCTGTAGTCACGTCTACATTGCAATTTTCTAAAGCCATAATGAGAGGTTCATACCTTGGAGTTAGACCTCCCAAAAGTATTGCAGCAATAGACTTGTCCTCTATGACTACATCAATATCCGCAAGATCCTGTGCGGTTGACATAACTGCGTTAATATATAGTTCAATATTTTTGAACTCTGATAGACTCAACCTGTACAGTCTACGCTCCAAAATAATCTTCGTCCTATTCCCTTATCTTCAAAGGCTTTTTGCAAACAAGTCCATGCCTCAGATGCAGTTTTCGCACATCTTATATGGGTTATCGCTGCACCTTCTACTGATAAGCATATCTTTGCTAATGCCTTTGCGTCTTTGCGTACCTTTGTAGAGGCAGGGGTTGTGTCTCCATCTCGGTATCCACTAATTGTTTCCCATAAATCCTCATGGATAAGGTAATTTCGCATCTTGAACTTCCAAGTCGGATATCCATCTTTTATCCTCAAACAAGGAAATGTAAAAGATGAGCTCGACGACGGGGAATTTTTCACACTCGAAACATCTCCAGATTCATGTGACATTTTCAGACTATTACTATTTCCTAGTCACACAAAAAATATATTCAACTTTATTTTACTAAATAACGTGAAAAAACTAAGAACTAAGCGTTCGTGCTGATAACGTGTTGTAAATATGGTATATGTTCTTAGTAATTAAATAAAGTTAGTAAAAAGATGTTATTGACATGAGTGTTTATTTCGGACTAAAGAGAAGTAACTATGGCAAACAAAATACAATTAGTTCTAAAAATAGAACATATAAAAATAATAAGTCACGACGAAGGTTACAATCTCCAACAA